>NC_141239.1:45249411-45554411 GCF_054856555.1 Leptonotus elevatus
TGTGGTCTGCTAAATGAACTGAGAAAACACTAATGTAATATAACAAACAACCAGTCACATTTGGACATCTTAAAAAATAAGGGCACAATTATTTATGACAGCAACTAAACTCAGAGTCAAAGAGAAACAACATGTGCAAGATAGTGGGCCTTCACAGCAGTGTTGTAGAAAGCAAAGAGCTAATGAAATCCAAGCCACAGACATAGATGAAGTCATAAACCATGTTATTATAATGGAAGATGCTTGTCAAGGGTCCGTCTAATGTGCACAGGTCCACAGCACAAGAAGGAACACAGCCTTGTCCCGTAAAATATGCATGAGAAGCATATACAATTTACATATTCATACTCATAAATTCTTCACGGCATGTCGGACTGCACAACGTCCACATCGTGGTAACATCTACCATGAGCAACAACAAGATATCTCCAACAGAGTCACAAACATCTTTTCAGCCAATCATAAAAATGTAATGTACATTTACCTTAAAAAAATATGCACATATTTAGAACCTTTTCCCATGTTTTCAAGCACCACTAACTTTTATTTCAGCCTCGCTAAAAATGATAGTGGTAATTACAGTATGGTGTTATTGTTTTCTAACATTGTACTCTAAGAAATTGACAATTGCTATCTACTTTATCCAGAACATGTGTTTATTTTTTTTATGCTACATTATTATACTGCCCAGTCAATATACTGTATAATGCACACTTCACTAATACTTAAAGTGCAAGAATGTAATCTAACAGCTGGTGCTTTGTGTCCACTGATTTGCTGTCTGTCACTGTTAGCGCTGATGGAGTTTGTTAGAATTAGGTTTAAGTTGAAAAAGCCAGGCTCGTCTGTTAACGGTTATTTGGTTGCATGGACATTTTTTTCCTCTTTATGTGCCTCAGCTGAGTACTTTGGTGGCCTTAAACATCCAGATGGGCTTTGTGCTTCATTGTGAACTAAAAAAAAAAGTGTTTCTTATAAGGTAGATGGCTCTGTGTAATAGAATTAGCATTTTAAGTGTTGCAATAACATAGTCAGCAAAGAAGGTCTAGTAATGGATAATGTTGACTAACATGAAACGTCTCATAAACTAGCCTAAAACTATCAGCAGTCAGAATTCATAGACCATCTGACTAATCAGTGGGATTTTCAAAGTGACATTGGAATGCAGTAGTTGATTAAACTGAAGGTTTTCAGATACGAAAAAAAATAAAAAGTTGACTAGTCAGCGGCATATTCTGATATTCACTTTCTTATACATCATTTTGTGGTTTTAAATATAATTCAACAGTAAATCAAGTTTTATTATTATTATTATTAAATATAATGTACAAACTGCAAGATATCGATATTCCGATTAGCGGCTAAGTATTCCACAGTTCAGATCCTAGAATCCTATCTGCTTTGTCTTTCAGGTTTTCTCTAAATATCACAATTAGGGCAACACTAATAAAGATCCACAATAACACTGCCTGAGCATCAGTGAATAATGAGAGTTTTTCAGGTCTGCAAATAAGGTTCATTTACAGTACATAATACCTATAGGTGTTGTAACTAGCTCATTTACCCATTCACACACACATTTAGTCACACAGCGACGGTGGAAACGTCCAAACAAGGTGGCAGGCAGCTCATCATTAGCAATTACGACCACTCTGCTGCCTGACCTGTGCAGCATGCAGAGTAGCAATGCCACTATCAGTCAATGGTGTGCATTCACCACTGACACTGAACAACAGCATAATACAATATAATAACACAAATTGGGCCATTCCACTGTTGTACACTACCTGGAGTGATTTACTAGAAAGTGTTAGAAAGCAATGCTGATTCACGTTGGTTTACTTGCAGTGGAAGGACAATATCAGTTGTTGGCGGTAATGTAACATTAGGCAGCTTTTCCAGCCTCTAATGGACCCCACAGAAGAATGAGTTGTGATTTGTGCTGCGTGTTCGTGACTTATGTGACGTAAAATTTTATTACTGTGTGCTGGAACAGATCAATTGCATTTCCATTCATTTCAATAGGGAAAGATGATTTGAGTTATAAGTGTTGGTGGTCTGTCATGAATAAACCTCGTATGTTATGTATCTCTTTTTTTATTTTATTTTTTATTTTATTTTATTTTTTTATTTTTTATTTTTTTAGAGCTCAGTATTGTTCATTCGGAAATGTCATCATCATTGCTCTTTATTTTTATTTTATTTTATTTTTTATTTTTTTTATTTATTTATCTATTTTTTTTATTTTTTATTTTTTGTGTGTGTGGGTGAGTATGTGTATGTGCGTGCGTGCGTGTATTTGTTAGCTCACCAAAAACCTATTAGAAAAAATCTCATACCGTTCACCTAAACCGAACACCGCCGTCAGGAGACCCGAGGGGACCAAAGAAAACCAAGGAAGGTGAAATCCAGCACCGACCAGACACCACCCACCGGGCCACCCACCAGAACTCCTCCCCAACCCAAGAAACATCCAGACCCCAACAAATCCAAAAAACATAAAATTAGGGAGGCCTCAAGAGACCGAAGGAGAGACCGAGAAAAGGAGGGAAGGACAGACAAAGCCGAGTGAGATCCACAGACACCAGCCTCCACCGATTCAATGACCTGAGGAGGAAACAGATTGTGTCTGAGTTTCGGTAGATGCTGGTGTGGTGGATCTGGCATGCATGAAAATCTCCACCAAAGAGGGGAGCCGTCGACCCCCGCCAGAACAGAGCAAGCGCAACACCTCAGGGCCCCCCAGGCCGCGGCAGCGCCAAAGGACGACCCCCGGGCCCCGCCAGGGCCACCGGCCGGAGAGCAAACCCAGGCGCAGGAGCGCCCCCCACCCCAACACGGACCGCGCCCCCGACCCAACGCAGCAGGACGGGGCACTGCAGGCCCGCCAGGCACACCACCGGCCCCCAACTCCCACACCCCCCGCCCCCCATCCACCCCCGCCACCCACCCCAACCCAGCCCCAGCCGCCCCCAATCCCCCAGACACCCCCCCCCACCCCCAGCACCCCCCAACCCCTGACCCCCAGCCCCCGGGGACCACCCGCACCCAGGCACCGGCGCCGAAGAGTGGCCGGACAGCGGAGCGGAGAGGGCAGCCGCGCCCACCCCACCCCCCGCCGTGTGGAGGGACGGAACACCGGGGGCAGAAGGGGGAGATGGGGGCACCGGAGGGCGGCCGACACCCCCGAACCCCAGGCCCAGCGGCGGAAGGCCCCGGTCGTCACCCCAGCGTTCTTTGTGAAAGTTAACCCCTGTGCTATCTTTGACGCAACCGTTTTACTACTATACAAGCTATTTACTGACCATGTGTGTGCTGACATTCTAGGCTACCTAGATAGTTTAACCCTGGCATGATTATTTAGGTTTAAAATAGCACAGGGCTAGGTCTCAGACGACGAACAAGTCCTCATTTGGTGCTCCACTTACTATGTGTGTGTGTGTGTGTTTTGTACCTATAAAAATACTGTAAAGCCAAACTTTTTAATAACACCGATGCTTAGAAGGGTGGCTAAGAATTCCACAGAGGCAAAAAGGTGAAAGGAAACGCAATGAGAGCTCATCATGTTCTCGTCAGTGCAAAGTCGAAAGCCAGTCGCTTGTTTGTCTACTGAAGAGCTGTAATCCTTTATCTGGAGCAGCTATTCAATAGTCCTCGGAAGTTATTTTAAGATTAAGCGAGTAACAGTTTATTTTATGGGAGAGTTCCTGGCGTCTGTCAATTAATTGTTGTTTATATTTTATTATTTCCTTTAAGTGCAAAATTGTGCTATTTTTCAAATCAGTTTTTATTAGGTGTTGTTATTATGTTTTGAAATATAATAAATCAACAGTGGCATTTCACATGAAGCAGGAATGGAAAGTATTACTAAACTCAGACTTACTTTCTAACACTTTTCTCCACAAAGTAGAGAAAGTGCAGAGAAAGTACAGGAACCAAGTCAGTCAGACTCCAAAATAGCACTATCATTGATTATGTGGTGTTTTTTGCTATATTCACATTAATTTCACAATTCGAACACAAAGTAGCGACTAGCAAGGAACGAGCCATTTTCCAAAAACAAAACCAGATTATTTTGAAAACCTAACCCTACCCTTAGTCTATTTTAGTAGTAGTAGCCTTTGCTAAATAAAAACTTTGCCAGTTAGTCAAGTGTAGCCTAAAGTGCATTTTGCTGCATTAAAAAACATTCCAAAGAATAGGTGCTAAACATTTTAACATGAATGGAAAATAATGAGAGAGAAAAAACATAATCATAATATGATGTCCACTGACGAAAAGAGAGCCCCTTTGCACTGATAGCAATGGTGCTGCCAACTTTTCCAGTTGGTCGCACCACACAGATTTTGGTCGCACCCTTTTTGGGGGAGATACAGCATGAGCATATTTGCTGATGTAGCCTATAGTTGTCTCAATTTGCATAGTGTAGTTTTAGATGACGTAAAGATTGATCGCAACTTATTTTGAATCATGGTGCTTGATCCATATGGATCACGGCTCAAAGATGAGCAATTGCACCACTCATTTAAACATGCATGTACTCGCACCGTGCGACCAAATTCATTTTTTTACCAGCACAGGCTGTAAAGTTGGCCGCATTTGCAGTGTCGAGCCCTGCTCTGTAACATTTGAATTCTTTAAATCTTATTTCGTAAGTCCCGCTTTCGCATCCTTACCATCTCGCTACATATGAAGCGTGTTCGTAAATAAACTGAGAGCTTCTAAGGCGCACATCCAGCGTTGACTTTAACAAATTTATTCCCGAGCTGAACCTGTAGGCAAGCATTCATGCTCAAACAGACTTCATTTTCAGTTTGCATTCCAAATAATCACTGAATAAATGAAAGCACAGCTTGAGAAAGACTGTACTTTGCACAGCATGTGAGCTCATAGAAATCACACAAGGGAAACGTGCTGTGACGATAAACGGCACAGCAGATCTGCTTTCCAGTAGTCTAAATTGATTAACTGATAATGTAAATCATCAAGAGTCAGTCAGGTAAAAAAAAAAAAGGGATGATTTCTGTGGAACACAATGGCACATCATATAAATTACAGTACTTTAACCAGTATAAAGCTGACGTGCTTCAGTTCACACAGCTAATAGTTAACAAGGAGCTAGGACTAGGAGTTTATTGTGAAGATTCTGTGCAAATATTTGGTTTACTTTTACAAATGACGAGGCATCTGAAAAAAAAACACAATGGGGAAACAGAGAAGAAGAGTCGTAGTATTGTTACTATGTGAATGTGTGTGTTAGATTTTTTTGCTAACTATCATAGATGTAAGTTGAGTCAAGTACTTGATGATATCATTGCAATTTTTCAGCACACTTGAGCAGTCCCCATTTTTTAATTTTTTGAGCTGTGGACCGATTTTACAAAAGGACCTATATTTCGATGGATTGGCATAGAAACAAATAAAAAGAAAATGATTGAAAATACAACTCACCATTACGCTAAACATAGTTTTTATAATTAGGTAGAACCCTGCAGATGTTTTTCTCTTCAACCAGGTAGCCGATCTAATCTTGTGTTTCGTAGCCTATCATCTATTGGTTTAATTGAAAGTGAGTGTGACCTATAGTGTTAATACCACAGTGTCATTATGTTGATGTGTGTAACTTGTGACATGAATGAAGTCACACACTTGTTGCCCACACATTTTTAGACAAAACATTTTGGCGAAGAAGATGCAGCTTCACCTTGTTCCTCCTATTGGTATGACTATTTGAAGACTAGCGGCGATTGGAATTGTGAACGCAATTCTAATCCACAACCATCTTGTATTTCTACTCTCAGACGTACAGACGACACGGTCTTTGTACAGACGTACAAAGACCGTGTCGCTTTGTTGGCCAGACATTTCGCTACTCCCCCCCCAACATTATATCTAGAGGTGGAATTTACACAATTTTGCTGGTCCGTCATCCGTCAGCGTCCTCGGCGCCTTTCCATCATCGTCGGACCGTCATTTATTTCGTGCCAAACCAAACTGTAATCATCAGTCGGTCATTTTATTTTAGAAATGCTTCCGTCATTATTCCGCTACCACTGTTTTAGGACCGAGAGACAGAAGTGGGCATTCCGTCAGTGCTGTCCATTAATCTGTCATTTGGCAATCATCAACAAAACAGACATTCATCAATGACAGATGACAATTACACTAACGGTCAAAAAACAACAGTCCGTCAGTGATGGACCCACGGACAGTCTGACCAAATAACCACCTTTGGTTATAGTCCTAAGTTGGCAGCAGACAGGTTAGTTGAAAGTCCTCTGTAAATTGGCCAATTTTAAGACGAGATGCCAAAAATGTGATTAGCAAGTCGACCGAGCGATTAGTTGAATCCCTTGTGTGTGAGTGTGTGTTTGTGTGAGAATACGTGCTGAGCAACTGAAGCTCTGCATCAAACAGAAGCTGGAAGCACAGTGTTTGTACAGAAGATCCCAGTGGTAGTTTTAGTTATCATGAATAACGGAAAAGTCTTGTGAATGTATATACGGGATGTGACAAGCAGTCAGTGAGCACACAGTCACACATGCACAGGAGGTCTGTGATACTGTAATTTCCAAGCACCCCCCCCCCCCCCCACCTCTGTTCTGACTGAATAGTGAACAACGATCATAGTGTGCATGAAATATACATCACAGATACCCAACATACACTCTCAGTATACAATATTCAAAGCCAAAAACGAAGCCAGTCAAGAAGCCCCCTAAGAATGCTGAGGATCTGCAAAATTCCCACGGGAAGAAAGTCTGTATGTCTTTTCTTATTCTTTCTGAAGTGCTGTTGTTTTGCACTGGCTTGTGGATTGGGGTTTTGAAGCACACTGATCTGATTACAACACTGGGTCAGCTTACGTAACACGTAGGATTGGCTGCATATGGGGCATGTCTGTCTCGCTTTCTCACTCTCTCTCGCTCCCGGTTTGCAGGTCACATGCGTAAAAAACTGTCACCAAATTGATGTTTAATTCCCTCACTGTTAGCTACTTAAACTATTTGGACCGTCTCACAATTTTCAGCACTTTGTATTTCTGCATCAGATGTCATTTTCAGTTGTAATCTACAAATATGACGTTAACCTTTGGTGGATTTATAGTTAATTTTCTGCTTAGTCCAGAGGCTCAAAATAACAGATGGAGAGTTAGTTGTCTACCATGTGGGTATGAATATAGTGGGACAACCAAATTTGTTAGTTTTTTGGGGGGAGATCATTGCCTTTAAATACAGATATGAACATTAAGTGACTTGTATTAAATTATGTCAGATTGTACTTGGACATAGACAATTGATGACAAAGTGCATTGGCAAAGAGCACCAGAACCACCATCTTCCAAAGAGATGAATAGGTTTAAAAGGCAGTTGTTATGAGGCATGTCTCATAATTAAAGGGGGATTTAAAAGATTGATGGCTTAATGGGAGTGATCATGCAGTTGCACTATGCAAAGCCTTTTGCCTTTTTTTTTACTCTTTGGCCCCTTGCAGAAAGTGGGCATTTGCAATCTGTCATTAGCATTAAAAAGCCCTTACTCTTCTTGCATGTGAAGCGGTTATTTTGAACAAACTGAAGAGACACAGCTTCATGATGCTCTGCTCATTGTTCCCTAATTATCAAAAGTACATGCATGTGTGAACCTCAGAGTCGAAGCAATTTTTCCCTCTTTTAGGGAATGACTAAGTTTGTAATTTGCTGACTAAGATCTTAATTAGTTTTCTCTGCCCTGCTAAAATGGCTTTAAACAAGGCACCCCAGTGTAGCAAGCTCCTCCCGTGAACAACTTTTAGTAACATACAGTAGTAAGTCCAGAAGAAGTGATTGGTTGTTTTAGTACTTAGTACTTTAAGAACAAATACTGTAACTATTAATGGCAAACCAAAGAGATACAGTAAGTGCAGATCTTGGAGTTGTCATAGGGTAGTTTGATTCAAATTAGATTTGTGAAGTTCCCAACACAAATATCTGACTTTCTACTACAATTCCTTCCAGATTGCTCTGCGTAAACAATTAGAACTGCTGGAGTTGCGCTTAAGCCTTAGTTGAGTTCTGTAGTCTCTTTCATTGTTCGTCTACTTCGTCTATGCATCAATTAACTCTGCCTGTGTCACATTGCTGCCACTGTCAGGCTTAGGCGTGCACACCAGAGGGGGCAGCTCAGCAGATGGAATTTTACAGTACATTTCTGGTTAGTTGTGGAGATGCGGTGAATAACAAGACAAGTAACTGAAAACATCTCTTAAGACTCCACAACAAAAACAGCAGCCAGTCACTCCCTTTGAACCCAGAAACATGCATAACTCTCGCCTCTCCCTTGTGCACGCGAGACATGCCAGCGGAGGCCGTGAGAGTATGCAGCGATGTATGCGCATCACACTGGCTTTTTGCTTGAAACCAAGTCTGACATTGGAGAACGAGGATCATCATTCGCGTGCCTGACTTCACTTTGGAACAGTTCTATGCTCAACAAAGAATGATAAACAGGTGGAAGAGAGAGTGGAATGACCCATTGTCTTCATATGAAACACACGCTTTTCTATATTGTCAAAAAAGAGGCATGAGTCGGAGGCCACACGTCATGTCAAGTTAACTTTTTTTCCCTCCCCACTCAACAAAAAGCAGAGCACATAAGACCAAACAAATCTCAAAACAAAACTTGACGATGTGCCACTACCGAGACAAAATTTGTCAGCGAGCAAATAATGTAGGAACACTGAGATAAATATTGTTCCCAGCAGTAGCAATAAACCCACCTCCCCATGATTGCCATAACCCTGTTCAGTAACTTTATCACCGGAATACAGAAGGAAAATGAGGGGGAGTTGGTTCTGCATTACATTCTTCTCAGCACAAGTGGGTGGAATAAAAACAGAGACAAAGTAATTACAACAATTATTTATTTTACTTTATCACGGCTTGACACATATAGCACACTCACAAACCGCATCCTGACAAGATCTAATAGCAGTGGTAAGTGCGATGCTGTCAGCACAAATGATAGCCATGCCAGTGTAATAAACGCAATAAAGCAGTGAAGAAGTTATAATGTATGCCTGTGAGCGAAGACACTAACTAATGCTTTCGTCCCTGCCGGTGCCAATCTCTGTCTACTGAAAGAACGTGACAATGTCCGCTTTATAAAAATAAATTCCCTGCCCAAAAACAATGTTTACAATCGGTTAACATGAAATCAACACTTGGGTAAGAACCCCATTTTTGAACAATAAAGCACTTGTGCCACTATAGTATTATTATGAAAAGGGGGTCACCTGTACACAATTATGCTGCAAATACATGAGGCTAAAGTTGCCCTGTAAATTGACTTATTTTAACCCAAAGCTGCATTTAGAGAAAGCAAAGCATAGTTCATCGGAGAGGGCAACCAATCAGAGGGCTTTGTTGCTCCATTTGAAGATGATGCTCAAACATGCAGACCCTTTAATATTTATATTACACGGTATTTGGAGACTATAAAGTTTGTTGTACATAAAAACATATTTCCATTAAAGTTATTGCATAAATTAGAGCAGATCTTAACATGAACATGACTTCAATTTAAATTCTGGGTATTGCCTTGCTTTAAAAATTGTTTGACATCTCAATTTGACCCATACAAAGTCATGCACAATAATAATAATAATAATTATCATTATTATTATTATCATTATTATTATTATAGTAGTGGTGTTTGTCGTGTGCATGTTCTATGTTGAGAAAAGAAGGCATATGTTAAATGCATAACTCCTTGTTAGAATATGTTGAATATGAACTTGTTGGATATGAACTGATTACAAACTACACAACCAGAAAAAAAGGTTATGGACATTTCCTACCTGCTTCCCAACTGTTGCAGTCGGTGTTGTGAAGACACAATTGTGCTCTGCCCTTTCACTTAGCTGTGGTGCTGTGTCTCCGTCATGGAGCAAGAACAGGATTTTCCAAAAAGTTGGTCAGAAGTCGAGAGAGGTTTGCTTCCTTGTCAAAGACTCACTTCCGGTGAATGGTGCTTCTAAAGAAAAACAAAATAGGGGGTTACATGTTGAATATTAAATCAAATGTCTAATGTATTTTGTATGGGAAAATGGCTAATATTCCAAATAAATACACAGTAATGTAATGGTTATATTTGTTTTTATCTAGCATGCCAAGTAAAAAGACAATTCATACTTTTGTCATAATTTCTAGGCTCACATGATATTTGATTAAAGACTGAGTGATAATCCTTCAGTAATGCAAATGCTGCTGTGTGCCAAATCAAAATATTAATTTCCCTATTATAATTCCACCCCATATTTGAACAGCACAAAATAGCATTCCCATCCAATAACTGACTTAAAGCACTATTAATTTTTTTCTCGAGAGTCAGAAGCGAAAGCAAAAAATGCTGCGGCGTGTCAATTTGATAGCATTTAGCTGTTGTGCTCCACTTAAATTATACAGAAAAAAACATGGGGGCAATAATTACTGACTAGGGGCACATCAGAAGGCTAAGAGGTACGTGACGCCCTCACTTAAGTGGTGTTAAATACACTGACTGTATGATGGGATACTAAATTCCGGATATTCCAGAGGACACCTGTCACCACACACCTCAAGCATGCGGCCCATCTATGAATAATTTGTGCAAATTGCTGTCAGAGAAGCTGACATACAGCCGCATTCCCCTCTGCCTCTCCTCATATGTCGCATTCCTCTCCCACCCTCCAGCCATATTCACCCCCCTCCCTCAACTTGCACACAAACTCACATGCACACACAAAAAAATCAGTTTGAGAAACCCAAAGAGAGCAGACTGTGACATCCTATTACCAGCAATAATACTGGACTGATCCTTCTTTTGCAAGTTAAATGTGTGAGCTGTATTGTGCATGACAGGATGTGCAAACATATACAGTACAGTATGACATACTGTAGATATTAGACAAGATGCTGTGAGGCGCTGTTACTCTAATGACAAATAATACAGAATTACTTACACAATACTGAATAAATCTCTCTGTCACACCTAAAAAATCTCTCACCCACCAGAAATACATTCAAAAACAAACTGAAAACCATTCTTGGAGTATACTGAAGTTTGTGTTTCAGAAGTGTGTGAATGAGAGTGTTGCAGTAGTGCATATGAGAACCATTCAGTAGTCTGTATAAGAGCATTTCAATATTGTGTATGAGAGTGATTCAATTGCATATATGAGCTAAATAAAAATACAATAGTTATGAAAGTATTTAAGCAGCATGAGAGAATTATAGTGTTGCGTAAGAGCATTTTAGTAGTCTGAATGTGCAAAAAAAGTCAGGATTTTGTATGATAGCATTTTATTAGTGTTTATGAGAGTGACTCAGTGGTGTGAGCGACAAAAACATTTACGTGTGAATGAGAAAACTTTTGTAGTATGTTTAAAAGTGTTTCAGTAGTGTCTATAGGAGCGTTTCAGAAGCGTGTATGAGAGTAATTCAGTCATAAATGAGATCAATTGAGTCGTGTTTATGAGCAAAAATATGTCAGGAGTGTGAATGAGAGCATTTTCATTCGAGTACAATGGAGTAGTTGAGTAGTGTGAATAAGGCTTTCAGGAGTGTGTATGAACAAAAGAAATGTCAGGGGTGTGTATGAGAGCATTTTAATAGTGAGTATGAGAGTGTTTTAATTGTATGAGATCAATTCAGTATTGTGAATGAGTCTTTCAGGAGTGTATATAAGAGCATTTCAGTAGCGAGAAAGATAATGATTCAGTAGTGTGATGAGAGCATTTCAGTAGTGAGTATGAGAGTGTGTATGAGCAAAAAAAAATGTCAGGGGTGTGTATGAGAGCATTTTACTAGTTAGAATGAGAGTGTTTTAGTTGTATGAGATCAATTCAGTATTGTGAATGAGTCTTTCAGGAGTGTATATAAGAGCATTTCAGTAGTGAGTAAGAGCGATTCAGTAGTGAGAATGAGAGTGTTTCAGTTGTGTAGGAGCAATTCAGTATTGTGCATGAGAGTGTTTCAGGAGTGTATATGAGAGCATTTCAGTAGCGAGTAAGCGAGTAATTCAGTATTGTGCATGAGAGCATTTCAGTAGTGGCTATGACAGCATTTGAGTAATGTCATTAATGTCACACAGCTTTTCAGTAGTGAATGCAAGAAGTAATCCTTAATTGTCTCTAATGGCCCCTCATACATACGTACAGTAAGCTGCCATCACAGTCAAGCACTAAAACAAACAGTGTTACACGCAAGCTGGCTTTAAAGCCGACTATTGAGACACACTAAAAGTGTCTCCCCAGTGAGCACTCGTTACCAGAGAGATGTTGAGTTCAAGAATACGGTCCCACTTCTATTTTTCATTCCTTGACTCACTTTTTGGGCTCAACTATGAGAAGAATTTATGTGCAGAATTTGATAGTTTGATGGTTTTCCCAAAGGCGCGCTCATTGCATTCACTTTATAATACAAGTTAGGCTTCCCTTGGTGATTTGTGACATGACAATTACTCTTGCATCGAGCGCAATTTGCATTAGTTGACTAGCAATGTGTAATGGGCTCCGGTGGGACTGATGTCAGAATCACCTAATTGTGTTTAATGGAAAGGAGGATTAACTGCAATATGGTTGACACAAGTGCTTACACACAAACCTACTGTTGTGCTTTTCTGCTGAGGTAATATTCTGTTTAAAGAGACACATTCAAGTCAGGATTTCACAGTCAAATATGACAAGGCGATTGAATGTGATGTTGAAATAATGCGTCACACGTTGGCTGACATGCAGCGGTAGACTGACGTGCGTGTTTTGAAAGGGCGTAAATGTAACTTTGAGGATGAAATGCAGGGAGTGTCAACAAATGATTAATTAAGTACACATGCACATATTCATGTTTATTTATTTTCTGCCTGTTGGATGAATCATGAATCATTACAAACAATATGGTGTACTTCAAGGAGGCAATGTTTTGCAATAATGAATTGTAGTAAGCAACCGGCCATGTTGTGTGAATTCTTGCCGGAGTTCTACGAGTTCCGGCTGTCCGTGGGGCAGTGAAGGTGTCCAAGAGTGATTTGTGATTGGTTGAGTGAGTTGAGGGCAACTGGAAGAAGGTGAAAGAGCCTAATGTCTGCTAAATGAAGGCTTGAGTGATAAACTAGCTTGAGGAATTTTGTGAGTGTGGGGGGGGGGGGGGGGGGGGTATAATTACAGCTATTAACAGTTCAGTTTCACAATAAAGAGGTTGTTAATTGACCACTGCTCGTCCTCGTTTCAGCTTCTAAACAGATTAGACATTATATTATCCGTCTTCTCTGTTACAGGAGGACGTTTGGTGAATTTCATTAAGGGTGTTTGCCAGCCAGATGGTGGGTGCCTTAGATTATACTTGAGGATACACTTGCATATTCTTCAGGCGACCGTGTTATCAGTCACATTTTTGCCAAGTTGCTGTGCCGACAGACCACTTGATTTCAGCAAGGCGTCCGAGCTGTTACACGTAATCGACTATTAATGGACTTCAAGCTCTAATCATCATTGCGGAGTGGTTGACTGATGGGTTCAACCCCACTTGACGGCTTGACTTTCACAAACGTGTAGCTCAAATGAATAATTATGCGCATGCTTAATACATGCTTTTATACTCTTAAGTTGCACTGTGTTTACAAAGTATTTTTTTTCTTTCTATTTTTGATGTTGAAGTAGGAAGTTAGTTCAAGCTGAATTTCCCAGAGCTGGCAACAGTCACCGATCGTCCCCATTTTGATACGGAAATCACTGAATGCTAACTCGTGATGGCCGTAATACTGATAATACCGCAAGGAACAACGTGAAGCTTCATTGCTAATTATTCCTAATAATGAGCATACAACAAATGTGTGCTAACAACAACATTATTTTGCAAAATATAGATTACAAATGCCATGGCACTATCTTTACTGTTGTAGCCTAATATTTGTACGATAAATGGTGGCAGCTCATCGAAGCAAAGCTCATGGTGAATGATATCCCTGTGTGTTTGTGGTGAGATAGGCCTAAGCTAGGCTTCTCTTTACAGAGCACATCAAATCTGAAACCTGTTCTCTGACCCGTCACTGTCACAAGCAACATCCCAAGAGCCCGTGAGCCTGTTTGTTTTTATTGTCAGGTTTTTACGAGGTGACACCTGTGTTGCTATTCACGAGTGCTCCGATATCTCGCTGCCTCATACACGTTTTGTCTCTCTCGCACGCTCTCGCTCATTGCTGCATTAAAATGAGCAGCTGTCGAAACAATGAGATGGATTGGAAGCAGATCAGTCAAAGTATTTGTCCACACGCAAGCGAGGTGTATTTAGGGGTCTTAACTAGAATGTAAAGCAAGCATTACACTGCAAGGCTGACTTGAGAACCACCTTTTCGCTATGTTTTGCAAACAATTACACTTTTAGCTTTTTTTTTAACCCAGTAGACGAATAAACAATATAGTTAAATTATGATGAAACACTTTTTTTTTAAACATGTTGAGATTTATGCAATTACTGTAAAAAAATAAAAAGTGTATTATTTAGTTGTTAGTGAATGTTAAGAAAACATGTCAACACAAAGCGATTTTCAAATCAAGTGGAGGCATAAGTGTTTAGGAATCGTCTCACTACTGTGAGGTTAAGAACATTATTCATTCATCCATTTTCCACCATTTATCGCGTTCAGTGTCATCGATCAGCTGAACCCTATCCCAGCCGATAATGTCCAATAGGTGGTGTACATCCTGGACTGATCACCAGTCAATCGCAACGCTCCCATAGAAAAAAACAACGACAGTAGGGGTGGGAATCTTTGAATCGCTCACGATTCCATTCCATTCCGATTTTTGGGTCGATTCAGAATCGATTTTCGATTGGGAGCTATTTTTTTATTCAAAATTATTTGATTGACAATAATTCTTGCTTCAATCTATAGATGTGCAAGGAATTGTAATGATCTACTCCAGTCTGACTCGGTAATGCTAATTAGCGCGCTACTCGCGGCACTTTTATCACTCAAAAGAACGGCTCCACGCTGAAAAAAAAACGTTTATTGGAATAACTTGATCGTGACTTTTTCCTTCTACTCTCTAATGTTGCTACAACTTAACAGTGTATTAGACTGCGTGGAACCACACTGCCCCTAAGTGGCCAAACCGGGTACAAAATTAACAGCGCTCCAAATAAAGGCACACACAGGCAAAGACAATTCAGTACAATATAATTTAAATAAAATCGATTTTGGGACATTTAAAAATTTATTCTGAATCGTACTAAATGAGAATTGCGATTCTTATGAGAATCGATTTTTTTGGCACACCCCTAAACGACAGTATTAACCAGAGGTGGTGTATTAAAGTTAAAGTTACTAACTTTTAGGACTTGCGATTTCCTTGGCTATAACTTATGAACTATTCAACTCATCTTTGACTTGAACTACATGACTTCTGAAGTCATACTGTTTACTTGTGACTTGCTCCCACCTCTGGTATGCATATTTATATTCACACAAAAGATACCCCATGTAAGAATGTGTAAATTCCACACAGATACAACTTCGGACCAAGACCCGACTAAAGTATAACCGTGAGGCAGATGTGCTTGCAACGCATTCTGCTTGCCACCCTTAAGAGTCGCGGTTAAACTACTCTACCAATGGCCCTCAGTCAAAAAATAATAATAAAAAACTCTCAAACAGGCCAGAGAGTGACTGATTAAATATTCAGCATGCTAAAACAAGTATGACATGCAGTCCAAAAATAACAACCAAATGGAAATATGCAAAAGCGTCTTCATATGCTAAACAAGGGTTCCTAATTTACTCATAGATGACAGTCCTTACTGCATAAGTATCATTTGTGTTTCAATAAAAATGCAGTGGTTGGCTTTTTCCCTCTGCTTTTTGATGGTCTGTAATCACTCAGCGAGACTAAACAACTGTGCTTAGACAGGGCTTTTATCATCAAATCACAAACCAATACCATACATCAGCACAATAAGTGAGTTATAGTTCTTCTGAATATAAGCAATTGGTAACATGCTTGATCTGAAAAGAAAGTTAATGTCACGTTGCACATTTAAAATAGAACAAGAAAGCACTTCTATTTAACTGATAGTAGCATTATCTTGTGTATGCTATTCCCCACACTATTTGCAGAGATTTGTTTAACACAAGAATCATAGAATTTCTCACTTATTTTCTTCGCTGCACTCAAGATCGTGCAAGATTCTGTGTAGGCGCAATTTTAGGTATACATTCACAAAAAAAACCTTGATTAAAAAAAAGAACTGAAAAGAAAAGAAATTTTGCTTTCACAAAGATGACAATGTTGAGTTTCAATTCAAATAAAGGCAGAATATTTAAATTCTGCATTGGATCTCATTGTCGTGCTTGCCAGTGTATAGTCTTGTGTACTTCCTCATCATTATGATTTGCCATATGGAAGTTTTTAATTTCAGGCAGAAAAAAATGATTACAACTTCAGCGTGAGAAAGTCTTGACCCCTCCATCTGCATCTTAGCATGAGAGTGTCTCTGTAATTAGTCCAACACAATGGCAGCATGTTCGAGATATGCAAGTTGTATATGATTGCATCATGTGGTGAGAGAGTGATCTATAATACAATTGCTCCTGAAGGCTTTGGATTGCAAATGGAATTTAATTTTGAGATGACAATACTAATATATTTGTATAACATTATTTATACATTTCCTTGTACTTTCACTTCTTGTAGGTGTTATACATGCTTTTGTCTACAGACATTATTAGTCAGAATGCTCATAGCATAACCCTCTAGTCCAGATTAAGTGATTCAATTCAAATTAACATCAATTCATACACACATATTACAGTAATCAGAATAATAATACAAATAAAATAAATACTGGATATATAGTGATTTGTGGCACATATGTCATCTATAGGTAATTTGTAGACAGTCCTAGCCAGGATTTCCCGGGCATTTTTTATGATTGTTGTGGGCTAAAATAATCAATAATAGATCAAAAGAAATTGCCAATGCTATTAAAATATACAGTGCTTAATGCTATCATAATCAAAATCATAGCCATAACTACTACTATATTTACTACTCAAAATCATCAGCTTCTACTTGGTATTTCTGAAAAACATATACTTTTATACACTTTCAAATATGAGAGTATGGTGATATATCTTCAGTTTCTAATTCTACACATATAAAGACGTGTTTAATGATTGATTTACGTCAGAAAACTGCCCAACTTTAGGCTTAACATGCATCATTCACATACAAATGTCACTCCATCGCCTCCATGAGTGTGAGCACATTTCTTTCAACACTTTCCACATGTTTAGCACTCGTGAAATAAGAGAAATACAATTGTTGGCGCTATTAATTACACTAGGCGAACGTGTCACTATGACTTACCGGTATCTATATCGCTGTTATGGTGCTTGTGGAGTCGCAATATGGCTCTTGGTGGAACATGATTGTCAACAAATCGTTCCTCATGGCGGACGTTTTTCTGCAAATCTCGATTGTTATTTTTGATTAATGTCACTCTTGTCAAAGTTGTCAAACTAGTTCCAGGCGAGGACGTGGAATCTTTACTAAAATTCTAAAATATGCTAAGCCTTAAGGTCCAGAAGGAGGAAGGACGACACGTCCGTTACGTGTGTCGTCACTACACATTTCAGCTGTCAAGGCACTTTTACTGTGACGAGGTCCGACAACAACAGTGCCTCTCGCTGTGCGTAGATGACATTTGAGGAGCCAGTCACCGCACAACGTCTTGTAAGCTTACTTCGAGCCTTGAAACTAATAAATTAATTGTAACGCAACACATTTCTCATAAAATAACAATAACTGTGTTTCAAATATGGGGAGAGTAATTAGTTCGATTATTCAGTTAATGGGGGGGGGGGGGGGGTTCCTAACGTATTCGTCATTCCCAACACTGATTATAATGCAAAATGCAACGATAGTAAAAAATAATAATAATAATTTCGGCGTTTCGGTTTTCAGCCAAGCATTTTTTATTTACGGTTTCAGCCAAACAAACCATTTCGGGTGACTACTCTTGAAGCTCATCAAGGGAATACTAAGAGTGTGCAAAAATAATCATCAGAGCAAAGAGTGACTATTTGGAAGAAACTAGAATAAAGAATATGTTTTCAATTATTTCACCTTTTTTTAAGTACATAACTCCACATGTTTTTATTCTTAGTTTTGATGCCTTCAGCAAAAGTGTACAATGTAAATAGTCATAAGAATAAAGCAATTAACTCATTTGAATGAGGTGAGTCTAAACTTTTGGTCTTTACTGTATATACACTGATAAAAATGACTTTGTGCCCTTGTAAATTTTACCTTGGTTTCATAATTATATTTACTATTTTTTTTTCAGTTATTCACAGTTCATTAAACACATAAGGTATACTTCGATGTGCTACTTGTTTTTTCCTTGTAATGTTTTTATAGCAAATGTTGAAATAAATGTTAAATTAATAACTAAGATTTACTCAGTTAATGTGTTTAATTTTAGAATGAGTAAACTTTGCTAGGAAGAGAGAGAGACAAAGAGAAATTTCTATAATTATAAATGCTTAACGTACATTATAATGCACATTGTACACTAATTACACTATACTAATGTAATATATTAGTGTGCTTTTAATTAATGTCATTATTATTGAATATTTTTTCCTGCTGAATGCCATCCAGGAAACATACAACTTTGACTTACATAGTGTCTTGCTTAACACTTAACATTTAACCTGTGAAATTTTTCATTTAAATTTGTTTTCAGCAAAGACTGAAACTTGGAGTTGTCCTTTTTTTCTGCAATTTGGTTAATTTATTATAAATTAACCCTAAATTCGGGGTAAGTTGTTTGAATTTTATTCTCTATTGCAAAGACTGTTTTGCTATTTCAGAACTGAACAAAAGGGCTTTCTTTAACATTATCTGTCATTGGTTCATTAGGGTTAGGGTTAGGCGACATGGTGGCTGACTGGTTAGCACATCCATCTCCCATTGCAGAGGATGCAAGATCAAGTCCGGGCTTCGGCCTTATGGGTGGAGTTTGCATGTTCTTCCCGTGCTTTGTCGGTTTCCTCCCACGTTTCGAAAAACATGTATGGTAGGTGCCTGGTGGGCCTGCAGTGCCCCGTCCTGCTGCGTTGGGCCGGGGGCGCGGGCCGTGTTGGGGCGGGGGGCGCTCCTGCTCCTGGGTTTGCTCTCCGGCCGGTGGCCCTGGCGGGGCCCGGGGGTCGTCCTTTGGCGCTGCCGCGGCCTGGGGGGCCCTGAGGTGAGGTGTTGCGCTTGCTCTGTTCCGGCGGGGGTCGACGGCTCCCCTCTTTGGTGGAGATTTTCATGCATGCCAGATCCACCACACCAGCATCTACCGAAACTCAGACACAATCTGTTTCCTCCTCAGGTTATTGAATCGGTGGAGGCTGGTGTCTGTGGAGCTCACTCGGCTTCGTCTGTCCTTCCTTCCTTTTCTCGGTCTCTTGAGGCCTCCCTGATTTTATGTTTTTTGGATTTGTTGGGGTCTGGATGTTTCTTGGGCTGGGGAGGAGTTCTGGTGGGGGGTGTCTGGTCGGTGCTGGATTTCACCTTCCTTGGTTTTCTTTGGTCCCCTCGGGTCTCCTGGTGTTCGGTTTAGGTGAACGGTATGAGATTTTTTCTAATAAGTTTTCTGGTGAGCTAACAAATACACGCACGCACATACTCACCCACACACACACACACAAAAAATAAAAAATAAAATTATATATATATATAAAAAAAAAGAGCAATGATGATGACATTTCCGAATGAACAATACTGAGCTCTTAAAGAAAAAAAGAAAAAAGAAAAAAAATAAAAAAAAAATAAAAACATGTATGGTAGGTTAATTGAAATGACTAAATTGTTCCTAGGTGTAAGTGTGTATGGTTGTTTTAATTTATTACAACAAATGTAGTCCAAGTACTAAGATATATTGGGTTAAGGGTTCAATATAATTAAGTAAAGTCAAATAAAAAAAGTTAATACAAGTACTTATTTGTTTTGGTAATAATTTCCTGTTTTTAAGATTGACTAAATAAGCAATGGCGATGATCTAATTACAATAACTGAACATTACTACATTACAGTAAGAAACTTTATAATTACGTTTAGTAAGCGTTACTCGAAATTTTCCTACAGTAACCAATCTTTAGTAGCATGTAAAAATTACTCAATTCTGTTGAGTGTGATATGCTTGATTGATATTGAGCAGTAGAATTTACTTAATTGGAGTGAGTGCAAATACTTGCGTGAATCATAAAAGTTTTTTTTTTCAGTGTATATTTATAATAGTATTTTCATATTGTCTGTTTATATGTGTTGCTATACCATTTGTGTTCAAAATCTAATATATTTCATAAAGCATAGATGCTTTTTGTAAATGGATGAATGTTGTTTCACATTATGTGTTACCATTACGCCAGTTAATTTCAAAGCAGTGTTATGTGGTTGTGTTAAATAAACAATTTGTAATTCTCTTAGTTTAATGTTTCGTTTGTCAATAAACTTTAACTGGGAGCAGAATTAAACAGCTTGAATCCTCTTATTAGAAGATTTGTTCACTATGCCAAACTGCTACTTGTTGTTAAGTCAGCTGAGTTGAATTCACTGCTGCTATACAGTGCTTATATCACTTTTTATTTGCTGGGAAGTCATAGCAAAATATGTATAATATATAAAATACAAAAATAATTCAAATGATGGCTTGTAACGTGGAAAAAACTATAAATTGGGTATCTCAAGGCGCCACTGTGTGGTAACCTTGCTATATCCAGTATTGTAATATCAGATTGAATTGACATGAAATAGAATAGATGGATCAAGAAACCCCAATTCCATTAAAGTTGGGACCTTGTATAAAATATACAAGGTCGGAAACCAACATCAAATGCCAAAGACCTTTGATTCTTCAAGCGGCACTTCATTAAAAACGGGCATCGTTGTGAAATATAAAAAAAAAAAAAAAAAAAATATATATATATATATATATATATATAGCTAGGTGGGCTCAGGAACACTTCAGAAAGCCATTGTCAGTTTACACATTTGCTCACCACATTTATAAATGCTAGGTAAAGCTCTACCATGCAAAGCTAAATCTATACATCAACAACACCCAGAAACACCAAGAGGCTCATCTGAGACGGACCGTGTGATGTGATGTGGTATGACAAGTCCACATTGATGGATGTCAAATGATGACCACAAAAGATGGATGTCTTTATCAGGACGTCCCTGCTCATTTCTTTAAGACAATGATGCCATGCCACATTTTGCATCATATCACATCACATCACATATCTTGTATTTGTGGAGTGTCCAATCAAATTTAGGTTGAAAAGAATTTGTAAATCATCGCCTTGTATGCATCTGTTTTTATTTACATTTTACACTGCATCACAACTTAATTGAAAATGGGTCTTGCAATAACTTAAAAACACCCCATAGGGAAAAACATGGAGTGACAAAGAAGGCACTACTTTAAGACTGTGAAGCAAGCAGGTGAGATCTTGGCAGGTGTTCCCACTGAGCTGAGAGGGAGCCCACATCTGGCTAATGTGTCACTGTTGCTGAGATAACAGTGCTTAAGGCGCCTCGTGAGAATTTTACTGCCAGTTAGGCCTCAAAGGTGGCGGAATTGTTCAACTTCCTGTTTGGGCGCTGTCAGAGAGGAAGGATTGGGAAGCAAAGGAGACTGAAATGAGCTTCTAATGAATGGCATCCATCTCAATCACCTTCCCATCTGTCTTTCTAGTGCCGTGCAAACAGGCGCGCGTGTGCTTAGTACCGCTGGGCAACGCATGCCAGCTAGCAAGACACATAAGAGTAGATAAACCAACAGTGCAACATCCAAAATCGACACACTACTGGTCTGTGACGTTGGTTGACCTCCAACTTGCTCTAATTGAGGTCATAAACCTTTCATAGCTGTGCGGGGAATGTTTTAAGTAGCGCTTTACATTTCTTAAATGTCATACAATGAAATAAAATAAAACCACTCACTACCTTTTGACAGACACCATAATACATAGGTAACAGGAAGTTGTTTGAAGAAGTGTTAATTTAATCCGCCATTTTATAATTTAGCTTCATTTTTAGTCCAATTTCAGTTACGCTTGTTAGTTTTTATCAGTTAGTCAATCTCATCCCGAATTTATTTAGTCCATTTTTAGTTGACTATAAATCTCGCATTTTTGTCTTTATTTTAGTCCAAGAAAACACAACTTTATTTGTTTAGTTTTAGTCAACAAAAATGGCAACGTTTTAGTCTAGTTTTAGCCAAGGCAATCATTTACCCCTGTATATTTTTTGTCAGCAGATTATGTTGAACATTTCAGATCTAAAACTATTTCACATAAAATTCTCTCTCATCTTTTCGAAGAAAACTTCACACACAATTACATTGGCTATACTATGGCTCCATGCTATGAGCTAATAAGTTAGCCAGCATTAGCTAGCGGTCGCATTAACATTATTGTTGGAGCATTATAGCTGTTGGATTAATGTTAAATTATAACTATAATTTACTATTTTCTTTTTTTTTAACCTTCACCGTGAATCCACTTCCTGTCTGTCCCATGTGTTTGTGCATGTTGCACTTGATAGCTGCAGTTTTGAAAGGGGGTGTGTCACTGTGTCACATGACAGTGCCACAGTGACAGAATTCGATTTGTCACGTTTTTGTTTTCATGAACTAAAATGTCCATAGATTTTAGTCCAGTTTTTATTAAGTGAAGTACATTTTCGTCTTGACTTCATTAGTCGACGAATATGCATACTGATTTAGTCCCAGATATTGTTTATTAATGAGTGTTTTAGATTAGTCTAGTCTAGTCTCAGTCCGGTGGAAAATGTTGTGTTAACAAAATTATTTTTGTTTAGTTTTTGCTGACGAAATTAACACTAGAGAGCATTTAACTAGGTTTTTCTCTCAGTTCAATCACAATAAATGATATTAAAACGTTACGATTGTGGCCTTTACCAGGCATTAGAGTTGTTTCTTGAAATGCGACTTTTGTCAAAGTGAAGGGAGTTCTGAACACTTCCAAATGACCTGAGGGGGCTGTGCACAAGAGATGACCTCACAACCTAAAAGATTTGTAGCATACTTGCAATGAAGTGTGGGCACATATTGCCAAATCAAGACGTGCTATGCTATGTGGTCATTCGTGTCAAAAGTGCTTCAACAAAGTTTTTATTTAGTTTGCACATAGCTTCTGGTATATTTGTTCTTTATCTGTTAGTTTTTTTTCTTTTCATTTTTATGTATCAGCTTTTATGACTCTTTACACCACAAAAGCCGGGCAATTTAAGGAGTTCGCTTAGTACATCCACTTTAATGGCCACCTACAGGCAGGTGAATCAGACAGACGAAGAGAGAGAAAGTGTTGTGAAAAGATGATGACCCTGACATCAGGAACTGCTACGGGAAGCAAATTCACCTGAACGTGTGGTTGCTTTGTGCATTCATGTGTGACTTTCTTCTCAAATTAGTTTGCTGAATCACGAGTCTGACCTACAAGGGAACCTCACAGCGAGCATCACATAAACAGCAAACACGCACACAGCCGTGTGCGTTTGCTAGCTTGGGCCAGCAGCGGTGCAATGCATGCAGGGAAATACCTGCTACATAATGAGGACACGAGCAGTGGCCAGCAGGATTGCTCATCAGCATTTGCTAACACACACTCATAAAACAGTCCTCCATTGCCACAATAATCCCTCGGGCCTGAATGAGCTATTTTACCTCCAGAGAGGTCATTGTAAGCTTGCCTCTCATCTTCACTTATGCAGGATTTTTAGGGTTGCATCACAAAAACAGTGGAGAAAATATGGCCACAACATATTCAACGTATATGTGCTGGGATAGAACAATTGTTGCTAAAGTCAATTATTTACCTGTAAGATCCAAGTGTCCATTGGTGTAACTACTATTTTGTTCCATTTGTGGTACATTTTTTACAAGGGAAAACATACCAAACTGGGGGGCGCTGGAGCCTATCCCAGCTGGCTTCAGGCAGTAGGCGGGGTACACCCTGAACTGGTTGCCAGCCAATCGCAAGGCACACAGAGACAAACAACCATCCACACTCACAATCACAATCGCACCTATGGACAATTTGGAGTGTTCAATGAACCTGCCATGCATGTCTTTGGAATGTGAGAGGAAACCGGAGTAGCCGCAGAAAACCCACGCAAGCACGGGGAGAACATGCAAACTCCACCCAGGAAGGCCGAAGCCCGGACTCGATCTCACGTCCTCTGCGCTGGCAGGCGAACGTGCTAACCAGTCACCCACCGTGTCGCTACTATTTTTGTCACATGTAGCTTTAAACAATCTTTAGAAAACTGGTGTAAAAAATGTTGTCACTCTTCTGCACATTTTTAACAACATTTGTCAATTTACAGACAACAATTCTAAATCTAAAATGTACAAAATATAAAGTACAAAATGTAAAATGTAATTAAATATACATTTTAACTATAAATCTCACTCTAAATGTTAAATCTATATGGTCAATATAAATTTTTGTTAAGTACAAATGTCTAATCTATATGATGAATCAAAATCGAAATGCTAACTAAAAATCTAATGCTAAATGTTGAATCTAGATGTTTGGGGTGAAACTCAAATTTAAACTGCCAGTAACCAAGTATCAGAATAAAGGTTTGATGAGGTCAGAGTGTATTTATAGTGTCAAATAATGGAGGGAGAAAAAAAAACATACACACATAAATTATAGTAGTGACTAGTGACAATAACACAATATCTAAACTAACAAGTTGGATCTCATGGCTACAGGTCAAAATTCTTGCAGACTTCATACAAATGACACCAAAAAGTCAAAGTACTCACCAAAAATATATCTAAAGTTATTTTAGGTAGTTACTATCACTATGCCCAAGAGTCTATTTCCCCGGCTCAATAAAGGATGGGGAAACTCTTGATTGAAGTTCGTCAGAAAACGTTTGTCAGTTCTGTTCATTCGTCAGAAAAAGAAAAAAAACCACTGTGCCCTGCAGTTAACATGGTATAGTCCGGCTCATTCCTCCAACGCTCGTTTTGCCTTTTGGACCATACCAAATATGAATATGCCAGTTCTCTTAATTGAAATAAAATCATCATTCAAAGAGCATATAAATACTGTATACATAAAATGCCATATATTTAGATTAACGTGTCTTTAATAGGGTTGTCAAAAAAGTTGTTAACTCGATATTAATCTATACAAAATCTAGTATTGATACAAAACATTCAATCCTTTTGCTCTTGATACTTCTCAGCCTTGCAGCCTCGTTCAGAATACAGAGACAAGCACGCTTCTTCCAGACGCCAATGATGTGGCTGTGTACAACAGAGTGCCGTAGAAGAAACCGCAGCCTTCAATGGCTTCACCACAAGCCTTCGACCGTCTCCGACCGGCAAAATCAATACTAATCAAGCTAAAATGGCAACAGCCAGTGGAGATGCTTAACAACTCATTTTACTTGAACATCCAAAATGCAAGTGGTGTCTGGAAGTACTTTGGGTACACCGTACTAGGCTGATGATTTGGGAAAGCGCACAAACTGTGACCGGCCAGTCTGCAAGCACTGCTACATGGCGGTTTTACGACAAATTAGGTCCAAACATCTGTAAGGTAGCCACCACAAACAGCTGTCAACAGCTGGGTAAATATTATTGCCTATTTGTACTAGTTAGCATGTAAGTGCTACAAATAAGTGGTTGGCGCTAAACTCTACTTGAGAAAATATCCGCAACACTAAAGCTTATGGTTAGCTCTGTTTATTTTTACGTCCATCGGGGCACTTTTAGCAAAGCAAATTTGTCTCCATTTTACACGTACAGTAATACGTTGTAGTGTTGTTATCAAAAAGAGGCTAAACGCATACTTGGAGAAGTTTAAAGTTGCATCACGTATGGTCTGAAAAGAAGTGCATACCCAGATACATGCTGCTCCATAAACAGTTTTTTTTTTTTTACGCAATATATTTTTTAAACAATCAATATAAAGTTGAATAAGTTGAACAGTGAACATTGCAATGGTTACAAATACATTTTGATGCTTGAATTAATTAATGAGTATTGACGATTTAAAATTTCTACCTCAAAAATGTTCAATACAAGTGATATCGAAAACGGTATCAAGTATCAAATATCTTTTTTTCTAATATTGAATCGAGGTTAATCGAGGTTGGTATTGTCTATCGTGACAACAGCAGTCCTTAAAGGTCCCATAGTATGAAAATGCACTTTAGTGGAGTTTTCTATGAATAATATGCATCCCCGGCCTGTCTACAATCCAACCAGGCATGAAAAAAGTCCGTCCGCGACTTCTTTAGCTTTCTGCTCCTTTCTAAAATGTGTGCTTCAAACAGGCAGATTAAACTTCCGTGACTTAGTGACGTCAAAAAGACACGGAAGTGCACTCGACCCAGCCCCCTCGGGTTAGTGGCACCACCTCTGGTAAAGGTTTGTCACTGAAATTCGAGAAGATGGCTGTGCCTTTCTTTTTCTCTCCCTGCTCGCAAATGCTCCGTGGAGAGGGGAAACATTGATCAGGAAAAAGTGGTTGCTTTCTTCGTCCCAAGTCTTTGAGAAGACAGTGGATTAATTTTATTTTTGTGTACCGACATGATTTCTCAAAGGACTGTTTTGTTAGTGAAAGCATGTTCAGAGGTGGATTTGCAACACGTTAAAACATGATGGATCGGTCCCAACAGTGTGACACGACTGCAAACGGGAAAGATGTAAGTTTAACATTTTTGATTTAGCCTTCCTTGCTATCCTTTCTAATAAGAGATGTGCACCTTCTACCATATTACCGGTGTATTTTTAGTGCCTAAAGTGGGAGCTACATTTGTAGTGTGGAGGTCGTTTGGTTTCAAGAGGTGAGATATGATAAAGCAGACGGTGGTTGGATAATATGAAACGGTTGCGTATTGTTTTGTTCAAGATACAATCCGCGGTGGTTAATTTGCCGTGACTGGCAGCTCGCCACCTAGTTGACATGACTTTGTGACGCTAACCGGCCGCTAAGTGGTCCCGACAAGACGGCTTGCACGTTGCGACCGCGCAGTGGCCTAAATGTGCACATTTGTGTTATTCATAACCGCTTGTAAATGTCGACAAGCATTCACGGCAAATCGGAGACATAATAAATTTCGTGGGAGATTTGCCGGTTACGGCATAATAACCATTGCTAAAACAATCACAAACTAACGCTACAACATAGTCTCGGTAGTAACGTTACGCTACTTTTTCTTATGGTAAAACGTTATGCCACTTTTCCACATATTAAAATAGTTCTCAAATGTGTAAAAGACATGTCTGTATTTTTCTTTTCTTCTGCTCCCATGGCCAGTCATTTCCATTCTTAACATTAGCACATGACTACCATGACCGAAATTACTGCCCCTTCGAGAGAGAAAGGTATGGCCAAGGTGCGGCCTGGTGCAGCTATTTACATAAAAGTGACACACCCCTAAAACAGGCTGTTTTGAACAGAGCGTTTTTTGGCTGATTTAGGGACAGCAAAAATATTAGATCCAAAGTCAATTTTGACGAACGCATGTCACAGACATGTCTTTTACACATTTGAGAACTATTTTAGTATGTTGAAAAGTTGAATAATATGAGACCTTTAATGGCAAATCAAAATCCCCCCAATTAGAAAATGCATTCAAACTTTAACTTTTACTAACATCATGCCAACTCACTAAATGATAGTTCAAGAAACAATCTTGTAAAAGTGCTGCTGCTGTTTTTTCTACTTTAATGGGAGTCAGTTGGAGAAGTATACAGTAAATACAATGATTTTTTTAATCATCTCACATCATGCAAGCTAATGAATGTTGTCAACTCTAACATAACTCAAGTATAATACCTGTGAATACTGGAAATATTGTTCCTGGGCCAGAGTGATAATGTGAAATTTTAAGTTGGCTGGTTGGTTGCATTAATTATCTTCACACTTTATTTTAATTATAAATGCACGGTCCAAGAAACACCCAAACACGTGTACATTTTCTTCGCTTGTCTTATGGATTAAGTGTTTGGGCGCTTACGGAATTTAAACCTATCAGATGTGGGCACGCTGTGTGTCTGGCACATGTCGGCTGGTTTGGCCACAATGGACTGAGCGACTCCTCTGTGAACTCACGACAACTATACATTTGCAGTCCACATAAATATCCATCCATCCATTTTCTTAACCGCTTAATATGTGGTTTTAAAAAAATTGAAGAAAGTGCAGTAACTTCCTTGGATGGAAGGTAATCAATATGTTTATCGATCTCGACGAGAAATATATGTTTTTGTCCTTTTTCTAGCAATTTGTTGGGACGAAGAGCTTCTTTCTACATTAAAGTCATCATGACTTTTTTCTTGCAGACTTGACTCACTACCTTGGAAAAAAATCTTAACTGGGATAAATGTTAATGTTATAATCTTTTACATGCATGGCGGTACTGTATATGCAGTACATTAAAAGTGACGTGAGTTAATAAATAAAATGTCACTGGATGTTTGTCATTTGTAATCCACTCTATGATTCCCTCCACTCGTGTAGCAATTCACTCTGCAATCACATGATGTGTTCAGGCATGTGTCCCACAATGCATTTCAATCACGGTCGAGACCCTTCCATGATGCTAAACTGTCCCCTCTGGTTGGTTAGCTTCAAGTGACTGACTATGGCTTGGATCCAACACTCACAAGGACAGACGGACAGAAAGGATAATGTCAACTGAATGAGGCCGAGCGAGTGGAAAATATCTGACTGCCCAAGATAGCATTCCTCAGAACTCACAAGGGTTTCCAAGAATTTAGAATTCAAGCCACTTGCTACAAGCTTTCATGAAGGCATATCTAATGGGTATCACCTGCAAATATGATACATTGCAGTTCGTCTGTTCCGCTACACTAGCTGAATGATTTAGGCAACACTTCAGGGTCCAAAACATCATCATATAACTTTCATTAAAGGGGATTTGCAATTAAAAATATATATATACTTGTTTAAACTGTCAGTATGACCTGACTGTAGAATCCTACATGAGTACAATGGTCTGTAAAAAATAAATGAAAAGCTCTCTCACTAAACCACACCAAACCAATAACATTCAATATTATACAGCAACTTCATCACAAATAAGTCATGCTACTAACGTAGCAGCTGTGGATAACATCAGCTTGTTTACAAGTGCCAATGCTAGCTTAATATTGCTAGCACTGCTATCTTGTTGAAGGTGTATATGCGTTCTCTGGGACTATTTTTCACGACTGCACACTTTCATGTCCACACATCATTAAAGGGTCTGGTCAGTGACTCAAGGTGCGGAAAAATTTGTGAACCGACGCTACAGTCAAATCTCACTAACAATAAGCGAAGTGCGCATCTCTGCGGCGCGGTACATTACGGGTAGGCCGGCTACCATATTTTCATTGAAAACAAGTGGGATCCAATGGAGAAAGCTCTGATTTGGACCATTTCAACTGTTGGAAAGTTGATGTTTTTTTATTTGATCTATTTAAATCATCCTGTGTTTTTTCTTTTTGCTTTACCTTGACTAGTTTTGGCGACGATTGCCGCCTTCTTCAGCAGCTGTCAAACTTACAGTTGTGACGTGTCTTATCAGCTGATGTTTCTGGGCGTAGCTGGCGTGGCGGAGCTGTCATGTGACGCTCCACACCGACTACGCCCTCCATCGCTCGATGATCTCCAGAGAAGTGGATCCCATGTTTGGGAAAGCTGAAAAGTTTCTTCGTCCCTGTTTAGTGTGTCCGTTCCCCGTTTCCTAATCTCTATTGCTTCTTTTATCCATCTTGTATTTTTGTTCTTCTGTTCCAATGATGCTTGCTTTGTCCCAGTCCATGATGTGGTTTTCTCGTTTGCAGTGATCTGATTGTTATGGTTGGTGTCCTGTCTTGCTTGTTAGGTTTTGTTTGCACCTGTACTCGTCATCCTGTTTCCTTGTGTCATCCAATCATCTCCCCCGGCCACTTGTCTTGTCCAGGTGTCTCCCGTCTCGTTAGTTGGCTTGTATTTCGTTCCCTGGTTTCGTTCAGTCTTGGTTGGATCATTGTCGCTGTCACCACTCTAGCGTTTTGTTGTTACTTTGAGTTTTGTCTTCTCCGAACTTTGTTGGTTTTGTTTATTTAGAGTTTTACCCAGTACCATGTTAGTGTTTTTGTACTTCACACTCCCTTATGACTCCCCTAGACTCTGACTTTCCTTCTTTACACACTGACGCCAATTGTACATCACCTTGTTGTCTAAACACAACACACAATGTTCAGTTGTTGCACACACATCTCATGTAAAAGCTTAAAGCTTCAACCTACAATACACTCTGCAGTCAATTGCACATTAACTTGTCAAAACACTACTTACAATGTTCTGTTGTTACATACACTTCTCATGTGACATCTCAGTGGTATCAACCTACCACACACAGGCGTACAAAACTCAACACATTCAGATCTCTTGAGCAATTAGCTATCAGGACTAGTGATGCACCGAATATTCGGTCACCGGAAATTTTCGGCATACGGCCCAAATAACATTAAAGCCCCCAAAAATGTGGTCGAAATATGCTGTGGTGATGCAAGCAAAAAACCGCTGCAAGCAAGCATCTGTTTGAATTAAACAGCGAACGCGGGGGTCAACGTCCACCTCGCTTCTCGCTGTGATTTTGCACTGGTCGGTCGCAGCAGTGCGGTGTGATTGCGCACACCGGAGGAGAGGGGCGTTGCTTGGTGTACAACATTTAAGTGGGTCTAAAAAAGAAAGAACTGCTGTGTACTGCAGTACAGGTGAGCCACTCTTTCTCCCGCAGCGCTTTCCCTTATCTTTTTTTTATAAGAGCCCCTCAAACGCTTTCACTTTTTTACCGGAATACTTAAGCTAATGCTAGCACTATTGCTATCAACAGTTTTAAACACAGAAACACTTACCGCTATCTCCGGGTGGTGACAGACCTGTACAGGACGCTGTGTATGACTTTGCAGTTCATTCCCAAAGTCGATTAGCTGGTGCGAACAAATGTATTTATTTATTTTAAAATGTTGGTGAATGTGTGAATGTGCCAATTTTAAGTGCGCCACACCTTGTCCCGCCGCACACATCTGTCCCCGCCTGTACGAACAACATTGACTATAAGGTGAGATCGCCAGAAAATGCTCAACCCTCGTTTGGTGTTTTAATGTACCATTAGCCAACATGTCTGCAGTGTGGACACATTTCAATTTATATTGTGCTTGGTCAAAATGCCAGTGCTAAATAAATATATTTTTTAAATATTATAATTTGAATTAATTATAATAAATGCAATGATAGTAAAAATTGGCATAATCTTTTTTTTCGTGTTTCGGCCAACCATTTTCATTTTGGTGCATCCCTAATCAGGACTAAAACATATAAGTGCCTTGAGCCTCCTCCTTTGTGTTTGGTGAACAATGGAGAACCTTGAAGAGAGCAACCAGAGAAGGAGAAGTGTAAGAGTGAGAGGAGCACAGGAGAACAGAGAGGAGCAGGAGGAGGAAGAGAACAGAGAGGAGGAGGAGTAAGAAGAAGGACTGTAATAGAACATGTGCTGAACCATGGTTTGAGCACAAGGGAGACTGGCTTGAGGGTCCATCCCAATCTCAAACGATTCACAGTTCGTGCCATCATAAGAACATTCAGGATTTATAGTAAAGTTTATGATTATAATTACAACGTACAACACAGTATATACATTACACAATGTGTACAATACACAAATACACAAATGCTGTATTGTTTTACAGTACACAGTAGGATTTCATTGAGTAAGTCATAATGTGAAAAATCATCTGTTCAATTGTCAACATTAGTCAAGCATATCACAGGGGATCAGTGTAGAGGATGGTTGAGACATTCACGACGTGTTTTTCCTCGTTGCATTGCAAGGGAAAATATCCGCTGCGACGTGGATGAAAACCTTTGGCCAAGAGCGTTACGGTGACGATTGTGACTTATAGAGAAAGTGTTACAGTAGTTGTTTTTTCATTTACGCTGTGTGCTAGATATAATTTTAGTTATTAGTTTAAATATACAGAATTCAGCTTACACTTTATTTTGTTGCACTCTAATGTATAAGTAACTTTGTGTGAATAAAAACTGTTGCAATTTCCTTGACGGTGAGGAGTATGTCAAACCGCAAACTTTGAAAACTCAAAAACACATATTCAAATAAAAGCCCTATATTGATAAAAGGCTGCTGCATGGATAAGAGGAAGGAAGATCAAGGAGCCACCAACCATAATTAAACAAGTAAAACTTAAAATCAAAAAACAATACCAATGTGTGAATTCATTTACGATGCTTTTTCATACTCACATTCACACCGAAGCGTGTTTTTCAGGTTATAGGATGCAAACCGCACCAAATTCAACACCCAGATCACCTGACTGACTAGGGGCCAATTTATTACAATTTACAGTTACTATTTATGCCATGTGAAAGCTAACATATAAGGCTTTGATTAGTTATTAACAACATATATAAGATTTTGATAATTCTGCAAAAAACATTTAAGGCAGACATTCCATTTCTAAAAGCTGTGTCACACATTAAAATGCAAACAGATTCTTCAGTTGGACACTCTGATACATCCTCACTAAACTGTGCCAAGAAATACGCACACACATACAGAATAGAGACACTATCTGTTTATGAAAGTGCAGATGCGTAGCTAAAATATTTATAATCTGATCTTAGCACGCTGCTCTGAAGAGTGAAGGATGGCTAGCAAGGGGGAAAGTGAGACTGACTGGACATGACAAGTGTGTGTCTGTGTTTGAGAGAGAGCGTGAGTGAGTATTCACGAATGAGTGAAAGAGCAGAGTGATAACAACGGATCGAGCTCGAGTGAGAAATGATTGTGCAGCACAGATGCCATATGAATCTAGGCCAGTAGACAAAAAACAAGGCATTATTCCAAAATCCACTTTGTACGCAAGTGTGTGCGTGTGTGGGTGCGTGCGTGCACAAAGATTCAAACGTTTTTATCAGAGTGTAGCACCGCAGAGGCTGAAGTCTTTCCATATATTTCGTCTTTGCCCTTTCATCCTCATCAAGCTTTTACAATTACAGTGCTGGATGAACAACACCCACTCGCCTTCCTGCATGTTCACTCCTCACTTATTCACACTCATGTTTTCTTCCACACGTTGAAACATTTATTGTGTAATTGGGGTTGGTGGTGGGTGGGTAGTTGCATGGGTTAGGTTTTTTAGGGTTGTTGGCACGAAGGAGAGATAGTGGCAGATGGTCCTGACTGAACACGTGTACAGTTCACACACATTTACTGTAAACAGTGACAAATCAGAGTAACCGTATGATTCCTTCAGATTTATAATTATATATTTATGATGTCATTATGTTTAGACTCTAGCAGTCTCGTAATACGTATTCTCAATTAACTCTTTGACTGCTTAAAACGTTTAATAATGTTTAGTAAAATTCTAAGGAGGGCTGCCAAAGACGTTAAAAGACGTTCACTATGTTTTTGTTTTTTGGAAACGGGTGGAGGAAAGCCTTGGCCAGCTGTGCTGAATGTATCAAGCAGATCTAGTTAGTATAATGACTATTTTTGGGCACTAGATGGCAGCGATGACTCTCTTTGGACAAGATCGGGTAGGCGTCAGTAGAAGACGTGAGGCGGAGCTAGAGTGTTGAGGGGAGAATGGCTGAGGAAGCGAAAATGGCGACCGGTTGCAAGCAGCTCACGCTTGTGCATTTTTTTCAAAAACGAAAAGCATCGACCAATGCTAAAGAGCACATTGATGACGACGATGATGATGATGGTGACTCCGAGGTTGACGCCGAAGTTGGAAGCGTTGATGCGCGGCTATAATCACGTCGTAAAGCCTCACCGGCTAGCGATGCTAACGGCGGAAAACGCGGTGCACAACCGAGCACTTCTGCACAGGCGGACGTTCAATCGGACTATGAAGAGTACCCTGAGTCCAATGCATATTCATCGGAGGAGTGGGTACAGTCTGATCACGGAGAAGACACTGGTTCTGGACTACGATGCCACCATGAATGGAGTGGATAAGATGGATTAGAACATCTACCACCCGGTATAGGAACTGAAGGACATGAGGAAGCCAGACGTTACACCAGGTCACCGTCATGATCCTGAGAGTAGACTTGATGGCAACATGGCCAAACACACACTGCAATATATACTTGCTATTCCCCGGAAAAAAAGGCCGGCAAGAAAGTGTAGCGTCTGCACGCGAAGGGGCAATCGCAGTGAAACTAATCTGTTGTGCAAATCCTGCTGCGTCCCCTTGCACGCAGGGGAGTGTTACAAAAAGAAAAACTGTATTTGAAACATCCACACAATTGTAAATAGTACCACAGTTGCACACATTTGTAAATAGTTTGCCAAATTGTTTTGTCAAATTCTTACACTGTTGAATGTAAATAAACTTATTTTGCTATCAAAAAACACTTTTTCATTGTTGGTGGTGTGTATTACAGAAGTAAAGCACTGTTTAGGTGTTTGTGGCATCATTCATGGAAAAAAAAAAAAGGTGTCAAATTTAGTGCATGAAATAATATCATTTCACAAAAAGCTTGATTTCTCCGTATTTTGGTCCAAAACAGAGCATTTGGGTGAAACTAACCATTTTCTATTGTTGATTACTGAAAAACGGAATAAGGTAGAAACAAACTTTTTTTTCTGATGAAAGATGAGAGTTCAATCTTTCATTTGGTAGTATGTGTGTTTCCATAGTCCAAACACAAAATTTTCTGTGGACCTTGAAAGATCAGTCAAAATGCTTAAATCGGCTGTTACCCACAGCATCCCTTTTCTGAAAACGTCTGGCAGTCAAAGAGTTAAATAAATAAAATAAAATAAAATAAAATAATTTAAAGGGGAAAAAATGAAGAAATCAATACTACATTAATAAACAGTGCTCCCTACTCACATGCTGTAAATAAGATGTTGCTGTGAAAAAAAAAAGTTGCATATTGTATGAGTTATGTGCTTCTTCCTCAGGAAATCATTATATCTGAAAGTTTGTCCAAATGTTTGATTTCGCAGGTAAAAATAATTTAATGCATGGCTTCTACTCTGTAGCATCAATTACACTGTTAAAAATTACTGATATATAAAAACATTTATTGTAGCTCAGGACCATAATGTAATTGACACAAGAGAGGTAGTGAAGATGTAATGGCGCCATCATAAAGTAAGTTTTATTCATTGAACAAAAATTTTATAGTGAATCTGACAAAAGTACTTTCAGAAATGGGGGTTAAAGATATCCATGAAATAGCTGTAAAGTGCCATCATTTCAAAGTGGTTAGGGCACATAGAGTGAAATGTCTAAAGTTCAATTCTATAATAATACTGTTGGACCTCCAATACCTCCAATAGATAGCCTCCTGAGAACCAAGGACAAATGTATCTTTTAATTGTATTGTTATTACTATTATTGTAATCTCCTGCCTCCTTGGAGCTAAAACATCAAATCACAATTTCAAATTTGATATAAAAAATTGAATTTACAGCATGTCAAGTTAAGTGGACAACAGAACGATTTTACCATAACACAACAAAACTATGTCATGATAACAAGAATAGCAATGCATTCTTTGAAATGAAACTTAATGTTTGGCCTGTGTTTTTGTTAAACTGCTGTACAAAATGTTCATTGTATGTTTTTGAAGACTGCTGTTACTGTACTGGGAAAATAACTAAATTTGTATTGACCTTTGACATGTGTGCAGGTCCCTCCAACAGTCAGGGGGCCTAGGTAATGCATGTTTTATTGTTCTAGTCAGGATTTAACTGTTACCGCCATAAACACTTTCATTGTGCAAGAACATTTTAAGTAACATTGAATATTATTAATTTCCATACAAATCTCTATGGTAAAAATAATGGTAAGAATGCGGATTATTAAAAGTGAGTTGACGTCATCCGTTTAAACATGAATGTTTTTTTCCAGTTAAAAATGTGAAAGTCTTGTAAATTGAAAATAAATATCTTCTAAATTTGACACATCACAGCAAAGAGTGTTGTTAACAACTCAAATTTGAATGATTAAAAACATTGCCAAGTATGTAAAATGAGACTTTAAAATCGTGGCAGATGAATCTTCTCTTGAACGCTGTGGGCGTACCAGCGGAAAGCATTAAAACCCCGCCCCGCTCAACTGTCAGTAGTCGGGTTTCCATCCACCCATATTTATTCTAATTTTCAAGAAATGCAAAAATAAAACTGAATGGAATTGCTAGAAATTCGAAAAAGGGCCCACAATCCCCCCCAAAAGTTTTTACGCTTAGCGGGGGTGAATTTTGAAGCGTATCGAAAAAAAGGAAAATGTGAGTTTTGCCTATAGAAACAGGTTTAGCAATTAACCGGATACACGACGCACGTTTTGACCGGATATTTCGTCACACTTACGTTTGTAGTCACAAAGCAATGGCGGACGATAAAGTAAGGAATGTTTGGGGGACGACGAAACTGAAATATTTTTGGAATAATTAAAGAAATATTAATGCAATTTTAGATGGAAAACATCAAAGAAACACTACGGTTTATCAAGAATTACAAAAGCAAACTCATATGACGTCATCGCACAGCAGTCGCTTTCTGTTCTCCTTCTTCTTTTAAATTACTGGTGGATCACATCTCTATGCTGTATACCGCCACCCTCAAAATTCGCAGAAGAAGAACAGATGGAAACGGGCATAAGTCGCATACTCGTTTTGCGCATTTGCAGTAAATTCGCTTAAAACATTTGAAACAATTGGATGGAAACCTGACTAATGAAATTCCTATACTGCAGTCTGGAAACATGGATGCTACTTCATCTAGCATCTTTCTTAAGCCAACACAAAACAACACTGGCGCAAAAACACACAGTGACTAGTTCAACCCTACGATGGCTAAAATACATATTTCACTGAGTCACAGCTGAGATTTTCCATGTCATGACAATGAGGCGCTCTAACCTGGCCACGCTAGCTTGAAACTCCGGTTCACGCTGGCCGTCAAGTCAGAATTAAAGGACAAAAAATTGTGTGGGTGTCCATGCACCAATACACACTCTTTTACACACTATATCACCTACATTCGTACTGTTTCTGTGAGTCGCCAAAGGCGAGCCAACACCTTTCATCAAGCAGACACAGATAAGCACTCCCCCCTCCCCTTCTCTGATAACAGCTTGTCGCCATCCAACCGTTTCCGCAACATCGGGTCATGACGCAGCACTTTGTCACTATGTTAGCACATAGGGCTGCTGTGTTGGTACTATCAACATGCAAGACAGAAAATCATCAGGTGTTCATTTTGAACAGAGATGATAAATATTGTCATTATGTTAAATATTGCTGAGAGGGTTTCATCACGTGACAGTATAAAGCTCTTTAATAAGTGAATGTCTATGCCAGCAGCTGGTGTAAATGAAGCAAATTGACCACTCATTGAGTCAGAGCTCTCAGACCGGATTTAGAAAGCATCTGTTGAGCCTTAGGATCTTAACCTGAGCATTACTGGTTTGTACAGATTACTGTCACTCGAAGCAGTTTTTGACATGTATGTATGTATGTATGTATGTATGTATATATATATATATATATATATATATATATATATATATATATATATATATATATATATATATATATATATATATATATATATATATATATATATATATATATATTAGTGATGCACAGAATATTCGGCCACCAAAAATTTCCGAAATAAAATTCAAGCCAAAAGAATATGGCGGAAATAGGATGTTGTGGTGACGCAAGCAAAAAAACGCTGCAAGCAAGCGTGTTTGAATTAAACAGGATATATATATATATATATATATATATATATATGATTATTTATTTATTTATTTTAACAAACAAAAAATATCAGTTTATCCATTTTCCATACCCCTTTTGCCAACGAGGTTGAGCCTAATATCCTACTCAACTGAGGGTAAAATGGTGAGTATAGTTGTGTTCCAATTTGGACAGATTCAAATCACAACACTCAATGTCAACCTCTTCTTTCTGTAACTCTTCTTGTGATTTCGTAAGAACGTTCCCAAACCAATATGGTAGTTGCAATAATAGATAGGGAGGTAAGTCTGAAACAAGGCGTCACACAAGCTGGCATTCAAAGGGCTCCAGTAAGGTCGTTGTAAACAGGCTGCACTTATATCGCACCTCAAACAGCCTTACAGTGCTGCTTAATTCAACCATTCACATAATGACGCCACATAGAGTCATGTGAGAAATGTTAACGACATTTACCTCTTGCTCGATGATATTTCAACAGAACCACAGGGGAACGGAGAATTTAACTTGCAATCTTTCAAATCTGAGACAGCTGCTCAACTGAGCCAAACCGTTTGTGTTTCTCACCATCTTTGTTTCATTACTGCTGTTGGCCAGCATCTCTGCATTGCTCTCACATTAAGACTGCAGCGATCACAGCAAATAGGCACATTGACAAAGAGAGTTTGCAAAGGTTGATGATGGGTTTTCTCTTGTCCCTGTGTTTAAAGCCTGCAGCAAAGAAAATAAAGCAGCACGCCATCTTCCCATGACAAGTTGTTGCTGTCTTCTCTTCTAAAACCTCATCAGCGAATCATTGTCAACCGCGACTCTCCATCTCTTGCCTGAGGGGGATCTCCCACAAGCTCCTGGCATCCAGGGAGTGACTCGAGTTGTGAAACATGACCGTGGTATTGATTGCACTGCAACAGCTGGTAGGCTGAAAGTGAACACTGTACGCTGCGGCCCAGTATGACATGTGGAGGAGTGAGTTAGTGAGAATGCATCCCAAGGGTTATCCCTCTTAGGATCTTTGCATAATCCCTCCTGTTGGATACAGAAATCAATACAGAGGTTGTGCCTTGGAATGTGGAGTTAGCGGAGGTGGGCCAAGCGACCCTGTTGAATACAGGATCAAAACGAACTGTAAACACGGTGTAACATAAGATTACATAATGTACATCGAGAACAGCACCGAGGGATGGCATCCATCCATTTTCTGTACCGCTTGTCCTCATTAGGTGGTGAGTAGGCTGGCGCTAATTTAAAGCTGACTTTGGGAGAAAGGTGGGGTACACCCTATAGTCTGGCTGCTAGCCAATTGCTTGAGGTTAGATTATTTTCAAGACTCAGTTGGGGTTTTATTTATTTAATTAGGAAAAGTATACACTGAAGCCTCTGAGGTTGAACACAATCCATTGTGGACGTGGATTAAAAAAATAGTGTCTTCAAATGCCATTTTTTTCTGATATAAAATAAAGATGAGACCAAGATAAATAACTTCAAAGCTTTTTCCAATAATCACTTCACAAACGTACTTTTTGGAATAATGGCTAACAAGGTAAATCTTGGTTTCATTGGACCAGAACATAATCTCCCAAACACGTGGGAAAATATGTTATAGACTGATAAAACCAATGTTGATTTTTTTTGGGGCCATGATTCCAAAAGGTATACATGGCACAGACACAACATTGCTAATCACCAAAAGAAAACGAGAGATAGAGAAAACAAGATTGTGGCATCATCATGCTTTGGGGCTGTTTTATTTCATCTGGACATGGGCCGGTTGAAAAAATTACAAGTATCAAGACTTCAAAAAAAAGTAGCCAGGGATAGCACAAAACTTTCAGGTTTCTGCTGGAAAAGAGCCCAAATTTATTAGTATTTTTTTTTCTTCTTTTTTTTTTATGTCAGGAAAAGCCTACTTAAACATTTGATTTGGGGCACTTTAAATGGTGGCAGGTGTGTGTTGACTTTCACTGCTCATGAGTTTGAATACGGTTGATTCTGAACACAGCTACATCCCAGTTGTAAGACGGTGTGCATACTTATGCAACCACTTTGTTTCAGTTGTCTATTTTTACATCCCCTTTCGGGGGAAAAACCATACACATCTTCTATTGAGTTATAGTTGTAAGGCCATAGGTCACATGGTGGTGGAATACGTTGTGAAATAATCCTTTTTTTTTTTTATCTGGCATTTGAACAGGGGTATGTAGACTTTTTTAACCAGTGTACAATTTTTTGTAAACATTTTTTACAGTAAGAAGTAGGACAATATAATGAATCCTTTCCAGCGGATTATTGTGTGTGTGCCTTCTTTACCTGACTAATCACATATGCTGAAGTAGAACTAATGACCCGCCAAATTTGCTCCATAATTCAATTGACCCGAGGCACCCACGTGAATTAATTCAGTCGCCAAAGCCCAATGTGTGTTGGCCTCTCTGAGTGTTGAGGTCAGGATGCTTTAACAGCACTAATGGCTTTGGCTGTTAACCCTTCTTAACTGAAAAGGAACTCAATCAAGCCAAGACCTCCACCGACGTTTACCAAATTGTGGAGGGATGTATCAGTTTGGTTGCCCAACCACATTTTTGCAAGCTGTTTCTAAAATCAAAAGCATGGGCTAAGACAAGAATCAGGCACTTCAATTTGGAGCCACATTCAAACGCCAAAAGACTGTAAAGATATTAATATTATACAACCGGTACCGTATCTTTGTCCTGCATGTCATTCAAAGTCCTCCAATATAATAGGTTGACTCACTCACCTGTATAAGACTTCAGTGCGTACAGTATAGGGTGGTAAAGTTTCTCTGCTTTGTAGATGTGCCAGCTGCTTGTCCAATTAAGCCACTATACCTATTTGTAATACTTATTAACTGTTGAATATATCCATGTTTTTGGAGGCCACTTATTTAGTAACACCTCATGCACTTTAAATGAACTGTCAACGGTTCTCGTGAATAAAATAGACAAATGCTGTTTGCGGTACTTTTGGGATTGGTGTTGTAGCAGAGACTTGGTTTGAAATCTGGCTGATAGCGTTTTTGAACAAACTAGGTGGTTAGGTTTGTGTTTGGATCCAGTGAACATATAATCAGCTTCCTAATATACATGAAAGCCCCCATTTTCTTGACCTAATTTGATCCTGGCTTCTTGCCAGACCTGCTCTCTTCTTTGGTGAACTACAGTCTTAAGGTTGTAGGCACTCTTAAGCAATGTCTGTCATCTAGTGGTGAACATTTATTAAAACTGCTCCACTACAGTAAAAACTTTTATTTTCAAATGTTAATCGAGAGCTCCTCTGAGGTGAACCACTTGCCCATTCCTGGTCAACATAATCAGGAAACTCTACACAAACAAAATAAATATTGGATGGCATAGGACAATTGGAATGGACGCAAATTGACTGTCCTCTATTCGTATGATCTAATTTGCACTTAAGATATAAGCCTCCCCTCCGCTGTGTCATCACTACAGTAGTGTAGATTTTTGCACAACTCTGCTAACTAGACAAGCAAATGACAATCCAAACGATCCATTTTGTCCCTGTGCTTAGATGAATGGTGGTAATAACTGCTGCTCAGCCTTTTACCATCTGATTCGAAGCTACGTGAAGAGATACTTATTTTTCTTATTTTTATGTGGTTCAGCAAACACCAGCCTCACTTTGTCTTTGATTACGCCCTCACCTTGTGTTTTTTTGTTCTGCTGCACAATATCCATCAGCTCTCAGGGCACCCCCGACAGACAGCACGATGGATTTCCTGAATTATGACTAACATAGTTCAATACGGTTCTGATGAACTCCAGATTACAAAGAAACAAGGCAGTGAGTTTGCAAGGTAGGTGGTCATTATTCAGGTCTCCCAGGCCTGCCTCTTTTACTGATTTCCTCTCCCCCTCTTTTCCGCCACTGATCTGTGATTGCAATTGATCGGAGACTGCTCATCATTCCTCCACAAGCAACATTGGAAAGCATTGATATCATGAAGGAAGGTTCTAGCCGTAGATAAAAACAATGGGACAAATAAATGCAGGGTTTTGGAGGGAGAGCGGAGCAATGCAGGAATGAAGTAACTCGGAGAAATGGTGTGGGGCCAGGGCAGCTTCACTTACATTCCCGATGGAGCTCCTGAATTCAAGTGGGCGTGGCCAGTGATTGACTATTGACTGCAGCGAGAGCAAATTTACAACTCTCTATAAGACTACATACCTACTGGCAGGGTAGACTCATATTGTACTCTAAGGCTCATGTACAAAATATTGATTATTGGTCAGGGCAAATGTCCTATTGACAAATGTGTTTTTTGTTTGACGCAGCTGACACTGAAGCCTCCTTTCCGTTAATAGCTTAAAAAAAATCAACACCTACTTTTATGTAAATTTTGAAACCCAGGAGGTAGCATTTTAATTATTCATATTTGCATTGCAAACTATCAATAATAATAAGGTTTTACTTCTACTCAAGGAGCAATTGACAACTCCCAAGAGCTATTCAGAGCAGCTTTGTTGTTATAATGTTTCCATTTCACTTTAATACACACTCACCAGAAACACACTTTTTTTTAGATCACATTTGTGATCAACATACATCAGGAAAAACTCCTTTACAAAGATAATAATGTTCAAGTTTGCATTGTCTTCCACTGAGCTGATACTATACCATTTTTAACATATTAGAGGAAAATATTACCTCAGTATGTTTCTGTTATTCCATATAAATTCATCTATTTTCTATATGCCTCATTTACCTTAATTAATCAATGCGGTACACACCATGTCACCAAACAGCACAGTGACTACTTGTCATTCTTTAAATAGTGTCTTACAAGTTTGAACACACATGTGATGGTTATTAAAGGATACTCCTTGGTTGTTTATATGGTCAAATTATTTTCAATCTTTTTCTATCCCCATGTGATTTTTATTGGTTACTTTACATTTTCTAAAGTATATTATTATTATTATTATTATTATTATTATTATTATGCTAGGAAAGGCAAGGCAAGTTTATTTGTATAGCACATTTCATACACAAGGAAAAACAACACCTATAAGCATCGACAAGCACGGTAGTTGAATGTGTTATAAGGGGTAACCAGCTTATTTGTCCATGTGTAGACAGACAACGATTCACATTTAAACCGTCACTGAGTGGGAACTTAACCCACACTGCCTGCACCAAATATAGGGTACCACAGGTGATTTTCTATTAACATCAAAATAAGCATCATCATTTGTATATAGGCCAATTTTTTTTGCTACAATGCTTGCATGGAATCTCATCAGACTGTGCCAGTACCCTAGTTGGACTGCTGCATGTTGAACTATAAATACATGCTATTGTGTCCCTTCCCAACCCCCAAATGACTAATGTGATCAGAACGTGTTTGCTCTAATCTGATCAAGCATGCATGTGCATAATCAAGCATGCAATCTCCCCAACATAAGGGAGGGGGTTCACAGCCCACCAACGTGCTGGCTCAGCACTATGCGCTATCCATGGTTCTGAAGTTACCCACTGCGCTTCACACATGCACTACAAGAACATATATGTCACTATTATGTTGTAATTAAAACAATGAACGGAGATGCTTATTTACCACTAAGTTATTGTTGGACCTGGGATCTTCTTCCTTGCCTGCCCGTCCAAAAGGTCTGGGCGGTGATTGTGTGGTCCGGACACTGTTGCTGCCAGTGGCGGGAATTTCTGTTTTTCTCTCTCACACTCACTCACTGACATGCACACTATTACGAGCAGACGCAGGAGTGCTCAAAGCAGCTGACACCCTCCCAAGCCCTCATTGCAGGTGAAGTCTGCATGTACGTGTGTGTGTGTGCGTGCGTGCGCGCAAGTCAACAGCTCTGTTGAGCTGGGCCATTCACCCTCAAACACACACATGCACTCACACACTGCCAGTTTTATCCCCTGCGTGATTCCTCCCACGGCTCTAAATCCCTCTCGCACATCTGTCCATGGCGCAGCCCGTCCAATCTTTCTTTCGCTGCAACCCCCCCTCCCCTCCCATCCTTTATAAGAACCCCACCACCCCATCCCACCCCACCGCACCCCCTGCCAGACTCATTCCTATCCTCACTTTAAATCAATGCCCGTTTTAACCATGCAGAAATGGTCTTGTGGCGCACAGCAACAACTACAGCAAAGAAGAAGAAACAATCCCACACGGGTCATTCGCCAACACAGTTCCCATGCTTAACACTGAACCCACGCTGCTGTAAGTCAGGGTAAAAAAAAATAACAACCAAATACTGCGGGATGACAGCTCAAGCCAGCGGAGAGAGAAGTCTCAAGTGCAGGCGCACGATCTCTCTCACAATATTTATCTTTGCAAGGCTTTATATCATTTCAAGAGGCAAGGGGTGTTAATATTAAGATGGAATGGATTTGAGTAGGCTACTGTACCTTTTACTTGTTTCCTCTCCAAACAGTGCGTCCATTTGGCTGCAGCTGAAAAGAGGGGAGATTATTCTTTTTCTCATCCACCACCGTAACGTCGCAGGCTCAGCAGCAGTAGCAGCAGCGCGGTGGTGTAGAGGATGACTGAGAGTGGGAGGAAGAGGAAGAGGGGGAGAGAGAGAGAGAGAGAGAGAGAGAGAGAGAGAGAGAGAGAGAAATATTTGAATCGCGCTTGATGTCTGTCTCCCTTTCTTATATCACACAAACAGCTACATGTCCTCTTTTAGATAAGAACATATGTATTTATTAGTAGTTTTGCATAATCTAATAAGCACCTACAAGTTAAGTGGCAAATCTTCCTTTAAGCAGATAATATGCTCAGTTATTGATAAGGTTGAAAAGGCATAAAATAATTGTGTCTTTGTTTGCAGTGGGGTAATGCTAATGTTCACCACTCCAGGTGCTAAATTAAAGGCCAGATCAGGCCCACCACGTCATTGTATGTGGCCTGCCAAAGCAAATCATGTGTCTACTTCATGTTTTTTGCTAAAAATCTGTTGCTAAATTGCAAACTGACTTTTAATAAGTTTGAACGCCTTGGAACTCGTACAATTCAGACTTCAACCAAAATATCTGAGTAAAAAATGCCTCGGAGGTTGAACTCATTTTCGGAGTTTGAACACCCAAGGAAAGCAAGCTAAGCCAAATGTACCTTGAACGGGTAGCCGAGTGATGCCGAATGCTCCCGTTGCCGTAGTTTAGACGAAGCGCTGCTCATTTTCAGTCAGATCGTGAATACTCCCGGAGGTGCTCCATACATTTGTTGGTGCATTTTGATTTTTCCACGACAATTTTCTTCGCCATGGGCCCAAAGAAAGACAATAGTGCCAGTGGCAGCAAAGAAAAACATAGTGCTACGAACCACAGTAGAATTAAGAAGGAGATTATCGCGCCGTTGTAACTACCGTGACTACTTCTGTAAATACTGGCATGAAGACCCCCCTTAGCTGTTCAACAACGTGCCTGACGTTAAACAACACACGGAAGGACCGCTTAGTAGTCTAATAATATTCCCAATGTAAAATACACAAACTCAGCACTGAACTAAAGCTAGCATTAACATAGCATTTATCATCCAATGATTGCCATCACACCACAACAAAAAAGGTAAGGTATTTTTTATTGTTTAAATACTGTACTGTATTGTAAATGTAAAAAACATAAATATAAATTAAAATAGGAATTTTCAGTTTTTGGAGATTGGGAACGGATTAAACGCATTTTACATAATTTTCTATGGGAAAAAAATCTTTCGGAGGTTGAACAATTTGGACTTTGAACACTTCGCAAGAACGAATTATGTTCAAACGCCGAGGTACCACTGTACTAGATTGCACACTTTTTTTGTGTTAAAAAACACCTTTTGAAAATAAATTTAACAATAGTTGACTATTTTCAATTACTTGCAATTTCAAAACTAGTTTCCTATTAATCTGTTGTGTATATGTAGGAATATGAGTCAGTTATACATACCTATGTATTCAGTCATAACAGCCCTCTGACAGAAACCACAACTGCAATGTGGCCAGCGACAAAATTTGTGAGCCATATTCTACATATTATTTATTATACAGAGGGGACATCATTTTCAAATTGCATAAAAGGTTGTTGTTTTTTTTAATAAAGTGGGGTTCACGGGTGAGCTGGAGCTTACCCCGTCTATCACAGGGCACACAACCATGCACAGTCACACTCAGATTCCCACCTGAGGACAATTTAGAGAATTCAATGAACGTAACTTCATTTTGTAAAATTTGGAAAACATCCTTACACAAATGTACAGTATGTCTTTAGTTGTTTTTGTGCCAGAGTTCCCCTCACAGTTGTAAAGTGTAATGTAGTCTTAAATGTAGTACAAATGGACAGTGATAAATGTGTGTTCAAATGACGAGAGAGCAAAATAGCCAAGCCAAACACTAGATGGATCAACTTCATAACACCATGTCTAAAGACAAATTTTTTTAAAGAGAATTAGCATTCAAATAACTGTATGCCAGAGGTGTACTGCATGCAGTTCAACCAACATGAAAGCCTACTACAGAAAATGTTGTTATGTGGTGTCACCATAGAAATTATAGGCCACTGTGTCATCAATATTAAAGTTTCTATGTTTCATCATTTTTCACATATGTCCAACACTATTTACATCATTTGACAGCGTATTTGGGCCAGGTATAAATATATATTTTTTAGAGGGGAGGGGCAAAATTCAGAGAAAAAAACTCGCAAATTTGCCACTTTCTAAAGTCGAAAAGAGGCAAATTTGCGAGAGAAAAAAACTAATAAATTTGAAAGTTTATAAAGTGGCAGATTTGCGAGATATATATATATATATTTTTTTTTTTTTACAAGTATCTAAGTTGATGTATCGAATCTGCTCTTAGTGTTCATCATTCACTTGCATTTACCTTAAGTATGCTAGCTTCTGATTGGTTAATGCTAGTCAGCTGATATGGGGTCAGGAAGTCTTGTCGCTCCAGCTGCCGTGTATGACGAGTAAAGTTTAAATTTAAGAATGATTCCACCTCCATCCTGCCTTTCCATTTTATAAATATTGTCCCATTAACCACCAACAAATCCTTACATGATTAGACTATATGTATATATAGACTATGTGTATTTATTGTAAGTTTCAGTTTTTTTCTCGCAAATATGTTGCAAAGTCGCAGATTTGCCACTTTATAAACTCGCAAATTTACGAGTTTTTTTCTCACAAATTTGCGTCTTTATAAAGTGGCAAATTTGCTAATTTTTTTTCTTGTAATATTGCCCCCGCCCTCTAAAAATATATATATTTATACGCGGCCCCAGGGGCGTCACTAAGTTTCATGGAAAGGCTTAGCCCCAAGGACAGTGCTGGGCAAACTCGATCCTCGACGGCTGGAGTCCTGCCTGGTTTGGGATGTTTCCCTTCTCCAACACAGCTGATATATGAGCATCAGCAAGCTCTGCATGAGCCTGATAATGATCCTGTTGATTGGAATCAGATTGTGTTGGAAGAGGGAAACCTCCAAAACCTAAAATGACGCCGGCCCTTGAGGACAGAGTTTGCCCTCCCCTGCCTTAGGAGATGCACAGATGGACAGATATAAAAGGAATGCAATACGTGTCAATAGAAGGATAAAATTACTCAATGACTTCTACATTAAATATGAAAGTAATATTAAAGTGTGAATATTTTTCCTTTCAGGTTAAAAACTATGCTTTTCACCATGCCTATGATTGAGATCTTTCAAAGTTTTTAACCCCAATTTTTTTTCTTACACTGTAAGTTTTATTTACAAATTTTAGTCATCTCTAAAATGTTAACGTTTGTTTCCGTACTTTGTAGGTTTCTTTAGTTCTTTCAAATTTTGTTTTTTGCTTTAAAATATTGTACTTTTAATTATGTAAAGCAGACCGAGTTTCCTTGTGTATGACGTGCTATAGCTGCCTGCCTTAAATTAGTTTTAAATATTTCCACTTTCTGTTCATTACTCTCAAGTTAAATTAAATGATGCATCTTGACTGACATGTTTCATATTCATAATATGAAATCCATATTGAGTTTTATATGATTTTTAGACTCTCACTTTCTGCTTCACAAATTGTTTGTTTGATTTTTCTTGTAAACTGAACTCGTTTACACTGACGTCTCCAGTAGGTATCGCTCCACACTTGCTCTCTGTACTCATTGTGCTGTTTCCTACAATTCAACATGGGTAGAGGATTAGTATTGTCAATTATATTATTATCATCATCCACTAACGACAACCATGAGTGAATGATCTTTTAACTCCTACTTTTTTAGTGTGAATTCAAGCATAAAGTTCCCTTTAAAAACCTGCTTCATCTGTATATCAGCCAAGAACTGTTGTTATTAGGCAATATAGCTTGGGGCTTCCTGCGTTTATCTGGGCCGTGGCCACAGCTAACTGTTACTACCAGCAGACAGTGATGAAGACTTACTTTCTTCTTCAGAAACTTCCTTCTTTATATCCATCATGACTCCCTTTCTCGGCCGTGATAGATAATGGACGGACGCCAATACCAGTAGGTTAGAAGCAAGCAAACAAGCAGGAAAACATGGAATGGATTATCAGTAATAGGGAAGTTCAAGTGGAATGGATTAGAATTGGACAACAAAACATGACAATTTGGAAAATTATATTGTATTATATATATATATATATATATATATATATATATATATATATATATATATATATATATATATATATATATATATAGCCTTGTTAAGTATTAACTCTATTAGCAATTGAATCATATTGTAAACTTTAACTAGCCAAAATAACTATATTAGTTCCAGAAATCCAAAACGTGGCTTTTAATAAATAAAGCAATGTAAAAGTGCAACATTACAATTGATTGTATTTTTATTGAACATATGGCCCAAGTGCATCATAGTGTAGTGTGTACATTCTTTAGTGATGTCATGAAAAAAAAATCAACCTTACTGTTATCTTCCTCTTCTCGGTGGTGTGTGTTTCAGGTGCCCCCCAACATTTTTGCAACCTACCAACTATTTCCCTTTCCTCGTCTTCGACACCAAGCTCCACTAAAAGATGTAACTGTCATTGCCTGAAACAAGCAGAAGACCATAATAACACATTTTGGGGGAGGTGCATTTTGATTACTGTGTTTGATTATCATAGTTAGTAGTTATTATTACTCACAAGTTAAATTAACTATGGGTCCGGGTGTACTGTTGTTTAGCTGTAACTGTGTTTGTAGTTTTGGAAAAGGGAGTTGTGCACCTAAACAATAACAACAACACAGCATGTAAGTAACATACTGTAAAATTAGGTAGTGTTGAGAATCATTTACCTGTTCTGCTCCCCTCCTCCTATTGGATTTTGTGGCCAGAACATTTTGGGAAAAGAAAAAAAACATTCACAGCCAACGCTGTGGTGCTTTTTTTTTCTCCTCCTCCTTCTTTCCTCTAACCTCTCTGCTCCCCTCCTCTTCCACGATTTCTTGCGGCAAGGACCCGTTTTGTTTCAAATGTTTATTCGAGAATTGATGGCTTGCGTGACCAAACGCAGAGATCTAGCAGCCCGTGAAATTTAGAGTCAATTTTAAAAATCAGCTTAAAACCTATCTGCGTGTTTTGTGGGCGTTGCGCCAAAGGGGAAGAGGTGGGGTTTTACTGAACCGAGCGTTTGACTTCCGGGTAAGAAAAATAGCCACCGAAATAACTCAAGAAATTACATCGCGATTGTGTCAAAGGTAAGATTTCATCATTATATGCCTATAGTTAACTGTGGAAGGGCTTAAAATACCATGGCGTAGTCCCTTTAAAATGTTCCTCTTTGCCACATTTGTCTTCATGGGTAAGACCTGCGCATCTTCTTCCTCCCCATTAAGCCTGTGCAAAGTTACATCCCTGTCACTAGTTTAAGCACTTGGATGTGGTGGAAGTTAGTTTGCTTCAGCTCTCTTTGGATTCTTCTATTACTTTATTGGTGTTTGTTCACCTGTTTCCTTTTCATGGAGTTGACTACAAGCTCAGGACAAGGTACATCATGCCTTCCAAGTTTGAATAAGTAGTGAATTAATAATTAGCCATCTTGATTTGAAGACGCTGCGACCACCCGTACGCCACGTGCAACATCTACATATTTGTTATATTACAGTGTGAAACTAATGCAAAGTTCATCATTAGCTCAATAATAAATATAAAGGTTCTTACTTGCCTAACCAACTGAGAAACCTGCTCTATGACAGATGACACCTCTCTGCTTAGTTTCCTGATGAAAGGAGTTAGTGAGAAGAAAAACAAGTTACAGATCAACTTTGTTAATACATTCCTACACTATTTCACTTAATTTACTTTAAAAACTAAACCTAACAACATGTAACATATTATACCATTGTTATTCAATGTTCTGTCTTCAACTGTTATGATAGCATGTTAAAAATAACTTAAATAAGCTCCATTCATGTACTTAAGCACTCATGTCGCGTTTCAGTGCAGTTGGTTAGCTTACTAGCATATATTAGCAACACAGCACACCTTGCTTTCATTGCTAATAGATGATTAGCAACTTAGCTTCAACGTTTAAGATGATTTGGAATAATTTCTTCAGTCAAACCACCTCTAAGGCCCATGTATGCTAAGCTAAAGGAGTGAAAAATGACAGAGTGATACACATTCTGTTTGTTTTATTTTAATGCACATTTTACCAACCTGAAAAAATGCCACTTTTGGATTCCCGCTCACAGCCACAGACTCAAAAGCACGGCTGTTGGCAAGTCGAGATTCTTCTTCTACGCGATGTGTGTCTGTGTCTGTCTGGTTAAAAACATGGCGCGCTACCAGGTGGCGTAACTGTGGAACAGCGATCCAGCGATCCAACATATTATTCATTCATTTGCTATTTGTTTTATTGAATTGAAGCTCTGGTCAGATGGAAAAAGATTGTCTTGACAGCACCTAACTAAATATTATGGCATTAAAAGAATAACTACTGAGGAAAATTCTAGAAAACCACAAACAGCAATGTCTGTGTCAAATAGACAAGACCAAAATGCATATGAAGCTATAAAATATTAAATGTAAAACGAAAGGGAAAAAATATACTTACTCTTGATTCACAACAAAAATTGGTGACTGCTGTTTACCTTTGAAGAACTTCTCACCGGCACATGACATGCACATATTTTGCACATTTACGTACAATAAATACAAAGTCTGATTGTTTGAGCAGAAACTATTGATTGGACCTGAAAACAAAATTAACATAAAACTAACACTGTCAAATAGCAATAGTATTTGTAGTAGTGTAAAACAAACAAACCAGGAGCATGCAATTACAAAAAAACAACAACACTCCTCCAGAAGAAGTTGAAAGTGAAACTATATCACACGGCTAATAATTGATTACCCGGTACCTTTTTCTGAATTAGGCTAAACTATATTTTTATGATATGCAATTTTGAGTAGTGCATTTCTGATTCACCAATCACATTTTGTTGTTTCCCAGAAACAAGTGGTTTTTTTTTAACTTTCTTTTTAACTTTCTTTAAAATATTGCTCCTGAGAAAAAGATGAGATACAGGAGCAACACACCTTAGTCTCAGTTTGGTCTCACACCAATCTCATTGTTGTCTAGGAGAAGTAAATGAGACATGTTTGAGATCTCAAACATGTCTCATTTGTCCATTTTGTTTCCTCTGGGAAGGGCTCTCGCTATTTACAGTACTATTGAAGTGAAGGAAATCAATTGATTTCTGATTATATAAGTAATTAATTACAGTCCATCCGTCACGTTATTTTCCTCAACGCTGTTTGTCGTTGGCGTATTTGGAACACTTGGCTGACAGGGGCACGTTCAATTGCAAACATGATCGCAGTCGACGCAGTGAAAACATGGACTGGGTCATTACTAATAAGGACGTTTTTGACATGATTAAGTGGAATGCATTGTATAATGACACGCAAGAAGCGTGGACGAGCTTACATTTGGAAGTAAAGGGAAAACAACAGATTTATGATATTTATATTTACATGAATAATGAGATTATGTGCCTGAATATTTAGTTAATTTCTGTTTGCTTTCTGGTTTTTGATCTTTTTAGTAAAAAAACAAAACAATGTGTATATATATTTATACATATTTATCTTAAAAAAAAATACACAACCAATTCATTTAGGGAGGGCTTAGGAACATTTTAGGTAGGCTCGAACCCCGTAAAATAGGTCTAATGACGCCGTTGCTAATACGCCGTCGTAACATCAGGACTCTTGAGTAGTGCTGGGCGATATGGAAAAAAACTTCTATCACGATATAGGCTATTTTATAGCACGATATACGATGACATAGTTTCAGTTCACATCACTTTCTGTTTAGTTAAGTGTGTAGCATTACTTTTTCTCCCCAGAAACTCATTAAAAGGCCAGCTATTTTGCTATTAAAAGTTTGACGCGCTCCGCTTTAACGCGGTACCAGCAAAAACTTTGTAAAAAGTGTAATCGATCTTAAATTAATGTCAGTTTCACGATAATGTTAGCCAGTTAGCAAAGTGGTTAGCATAGCAAGGCTTCTACGTCTTTGCCCCGTTAATCACGCTTCATAATCTGGTTGTGAGAACTACGATACTTGTAACTGAAGAAGTGTTTCTTATACGCCGCCACGGAGGCTGTGATTACTAACTTAGGAGCGGAAGCGCAACGTGTTTATTTGCAGTATTAGGCAGCCGAAGCTCGTTGCTATGCTGCGACGTAAGTAGTAGAACCAATCTCGCCTCGACTTGAGTACCACCGCTTGTAGGTAACGTAAGCATCCCAGCAAAGCTTTTGGAGGCTTTCTCTGCCGTCCAATTTTCAGATAAACATAAAAATCCGTGTTTTAATGATGCTAAAACTGCACATTTAGACCCGCAAACTGCTATGCTTGTTTTACACAGTTGTCACTGTTTCAATGGGCCGAAAGGAGTACCCAGCATGCTTTGAGGTGGGCTTAAAAAAAAAAAAGTTAATTAATCATTTTATTTGCATTTACCCACCTCGTTTTCTATACATTTTCATTGATTACAAGCGGTTCAGATAATGGATGGATGTTAGATTTATTTTGGCACAGTAAGCTTGTAATGTTTGACGGCTATGTATAATTCACTGCCATGTCCACGTGATTAGGCTGCCATTTGATAACAGTTCTGTAAAACAAGTATGCAGAACAAATGCTATCGTCTGTCAAACAAGCGTTTTCTGTCACTTCTTTTTTCTTTTGCTGTAAGTGACAAATGAAGATAGACACGATAGGAAGAACATGACCTAATATATTTTTTTCTATCGTCTTCACGATAAATATCGTCATATCGCCCAGCTCTGCTTTTGAGAATAGTGTGATTTTTTTCCTCTCAACCATTCTGGAATGCCCTACCTGAGGAATTGTTTTTTTTTTTGTATCCACAAACACACACTTACACGATCAAACTTTGGTTGGGAAGCGAACCCGGTCCGCCAGTACAGAGGACAAGCAATGCTACTAGTGATGGAGAAACCGAAGCTTTCTGAAGCAGTGAATCAATATGAAGCATTGCGTCGAAATAGTTCAGTGTTATGAAGCATTTGCCACGAATCAGTGTGGTGAGTCATGACACTGCTTCACCACGGCTTTCTGTACCGCTGACGCAATTTTGTTGAAATGGTTCAGTGCTTCGAGGCATTTGATACAACTCAATGTGGTGACATCTGCTGGACAAAAATATATTTCATTTACATTCAGCAATAGGGCAAAATGTCATTAAGAAATAAGACACTCTTGTGTCAGTTTTAAATGAAAAAGTGAAATGCTTGTGCAACAGAAAATTGACTTTGGTATTTGAATAAAATGCTTGTGACACTGGGACGGGGATTTGGATGTTCAATGCTCAAATTTTCGCCCTTTCAGAAGGACGAGTAAGTTCCAGTGAACAGTCACCATTTCCTCCTCCCGTCCGTTAAACTTTTTCAAACTGGTGTGACTAAAACGGCGCAAAAAATGGCTTGAAGGTACGAGGATTCCACCCGACACCAGCAACACAGCAGGAGTTTGTTTGTTTTATTCGTTTTTTCCTTTCTGACACATTATCACAGGTTACATCGATCACATAATATCATTTGCAACATTCACATCCGAAAGAAGGGTCTGACGAATAGAAGCCATGGCTTATTAATAACCCGTCCCCATCGATTCTTACTATACGCATCAGTCATATACATTGATTATGATAGTCATTGATTCATATCGTTATCAATCCCAGACTTAAGTCTGCATACTCCTCGCTCAGTTCATCATGAGTAATGTCTGTGTGTAAATTGCAGCTAGTACCAATCATTTGGAATTGGTAAATAGTTTTCCGGACGCCACCAACAGGCCCACCCAACCAGTCACTAGATGTTCCACCAGATCCAGCGAGACGACCGATTGTGATACTTCTGTCGCGAGCGCTCGACACCTGCCGAGCGTCTGCTTCGAGCGTAACATCACTAGATGCTACCACCTTGTCAACCAGAGCCCGACCCGAGGAAATTAGAGCGGCTTCCTCAGCAGAAAAGTTGAAAGCTAATCCTAAAATTCATTTTACACTCTCACATTTAGTTAAACATCACCTAGTATGCAAATTAGCTCTTGCCCTACCAAACCCTTGATGCCTACATTTTGGCCTGTTTTACTGCCGCTTCTCCTCTCTCGTCCCCTTTCCTCTCATGCCAATTGAGGCCGTTGCTGTAAGGGTTTTGCATTGACCAACCGGGGCACGATCTGAGGAATATCCACTTCCTCAATGGACTCTCAGGCTTTTTTAACTAAGCTTGTACAGCATCACACTATGTGATAATTGTTGAACACACTCACATCCATTGCAACCTGTTACTCCTGGATTAGAATGTCTCTGATCGTTGTGAACTGAAGGTCTGTGGAGCCCTTTGAGATTCATTTTTGATTTAGGACTATACAAATCAACATGACTTGACATGTTTGTCTTTTTTTTGTTAGCTGTGTGTCTTTATCCTGTTGGACCAAGCTTTCAGACATCGGCCAGCACATTTTGCTCCAGAATGCCTTGATAGGCTGAAGATTTCTTTGCACCCAACACAGATTCAACTCACCACATGCCGGATTTAGAAAAACATCCCAAGGGCGTTTCTGAGCCTTCTGTTTTATTTCAAGTAGGTACAGTGTTGCTTTCTTTGTATACGAGGCACAGGCAAACATGTCACTGACATCATCACTGAAATAACTAAAAACTGATGAGATTGGAATTTGCTGAAATACATATTGACAAGAGAGAATGCTTCTGAGACAATGGTCTTTGCCGTGACTGGCAGCTCGCCACCTAGTTGACATGACTTTGTGACGCTAAGTGGTCCCGACGAGACGGCTTGCACGTTGCGACCGCGCAGTGGCCTAAATGTGCACATTTGTGTTATTCATAACCGCTTGTAAATGTCTCCAGGCATTCACGGCAAATCTGAGACATAATAACTTTTGTGGGAGATTTGCCGGTTACGGCATAATAACCATTGCCTAAACAATCACAAACTAACGCTACAACATAGTCTCTGTAGTAACGTTATGCTACTTTTTCTTATGGTAAAACGTTATGCCACTTTTCCACATATTAAAATAGTTCTCAAATGTGTAAAAGACATGTCTGTATTTTTTTTTTCTTCTGCTCCCATGGCCAGTCGTTTCCATTCTTAACATTAGCACATGACTACCATGACCGAAATCCCTGCCCCTTCGAGAGAGAAAGGTATGGCCAAGGTGCGGCCTGGTGCAGCTATTTACATAAAAGTGACACACCCCTAAAACAGGCTGTTTTGAACAGAGCGTTTTTTTGCTGATTTAGGGACAGCAAAAATATTGGATCCAAAGTAAATTTTGACGAATGCATGTCACAGACATGCTTTTTACACATTTGAGAGCTATTTTAGTATGTTGAAAAGTTGAATAATATGATACCTTTAATATACAAGAAAGAAAAAGCGACCAATTAGTGACAGAGGGCGGGACTGATGAGATGTCAATAATTTGTCATGCCACTCGAATTTCTAAATAATTTGTGTTATACTATCACTCCATGATGATAGGTTGCTTTTCTGGGATAATGAGGTACCAGGTCAGCATGAGGCTGTGGGGGCGTGTCTGTTATGTGTGTGCCGCCAATGATTGTCACTTGTTTTTCCATGTGCATGATGGTTTCTTGTATAACAAATTAGAGGCACAAGATGGGGTTGGAAACAGATTTTGTAGCAGATCATATTTATCATGTAATTTAGAATTATCTACAATAAGGAAATCTCAATCTGCTTGTTTAACCATACTAAAGGAAAGGAATAAACAGAAGGTGTGATCATACTCAATTAACACTCCCTTATTTCTCACTCATTCTCGCTCGCAGCAGCCGTCGCGCACGCGCAAAGACACGTGCGCACAGCTCATTACCTCGCCCTCGCTCCATCTCTGTCTTTTTTTCTCTTCGACGAGAAGACTATTTGCTCCAGAGACTGACGCGGTACTGAAACTCTCATTAATATTTTCTCATTATCAGTGCTTCAAGTGTTAAGCAATAGCACAATGGCTTGTCTTGGCATGGCGCTCGACAAAGCTGTTATCTATTGCGGCTTCTGGGAGGACGTGTGGTCATGTGTGATGAGGTGCTAAATGGTTTCACACACAATGGGTGACTTTGTGTGTCTCATGCAGCTGTGACATAATAGCCGTGATTTCTTTTCTCGCCTCAAAGATAATGTATTACTGCTGGCCTAAGCGTCCCACGCGTTGATAAAACCTAAGAGACGTACGCACCATCCAAACAGCGAAGACAAACAGCACTTGTAATTTGTAAAATCATGCACTAATAATCCCAGCTGCATTTGCTGCAAGATTCTAAGTGCATTCGCTGCGTCACTATAGTCTGGGAGGGCTATCACAAGGCGAAAACAAGAATTGGATGCCCTAAGGAGTCATCCAGCAATGTCTCTCTTTAGCCATTTAGTGTATTTTGAGTGTTTAATCCTCTGTAATTCGTTATGGTTATCGCAGCACTTCATCAGACACAATAACTGTGTTCTTAAAAGAAGAAGAAACACTTTGGAAATGTTCAAAATTTTCTTGAGGCAAGAAAAAACATTAAACGATAAATGCTTTGATTGGCGGCAAACGGAGTCGGCTGTGTTCATACTCACATCTTTTTCAAATTTGCAGTCATGCTCACAGCTGTGAAATTACCAACATCCAGTCTAACCCGCCTCGGAACACATTTAGACTGTGAGTCGTGCCGCACCAGTCACAAATATCGAACCTATAGAGAGAACCTTTCACGATCATCTTCACAACGGCATGGAAGTCCAACTGCAGACACATCGGCACTTGACCACACTTTTTTCCCCCATGATGTCTGCTTTGAATGCAAAATTTGATGTACTGTCTTGATGTTGGGCCATGACAGTACATGGTATTATATTCAGCAATACTCACAAAAAGTAAGGGATATTCAGCTTTCAGGTGAAATTTCAAAACATTTTTGCATAAGTCGGGGATCAAACACCTGTTGAGAATTTTACCAGCTCCTTGTTAGAGAACAGCAAGCACTGAAACACTGGACCAGTTATACAGTACATGTGCATTCAGAAATTAATCCAATTAAGTTCACCAATTAATGTTATTGTGCATTTGACATGTGTGAGTATTACATATCAAATATACTATAGACTGCTGCCCCCCCCCCCCCATAGAGAAACAAATATTGGCCTGTGTTATGTCTTGGTCATGCAGCTGTCTAGTCATAAATCATTTATCAGTGTGAAAAGACCAACCAAGGGCAACCAATTAACTACAGCTCAGACATTGTCCTGCTGAGTTTGATTTCCTGTGAAGCTTCAGCAAAGAGCTATAGTATTTATAAGAGATGGGCGAGTGCCAATACCAGGCCATATTCAAGAGATTGTACTCGAGACGGTATCTGATACCAGTAACGGCTGCCCTCTTGTGGCCGTTTTACAATCAGGAATTAGAGATTATCCATCCATTTTCTTAACCGCTTGTCCTCACAAGGGTCGCGGTGGCGCTGGAGCCTATCCCAGCTGGCTTTGGGCAGTAGGCGGGGCGGGGTACACCCTGAACTGCTTGCCAGCCAATTGCAGATTTAGAGATTAGAAGAATAGAAAATTGCCATTAAGTGTAGGCAATTTTATGTAACAAAAATAGTTGAAGTATCAGTACTTGGTATCGGTATCAGTGACTATTCAAGAGTTGAGTACTCATACTGGTATCGGCCTGGGGGGAAAAAGTGGTATTGAACATCCCTAGCATTTGCATTGCCTACTTCCTCAGCACAGGTGATGTCATCTTCAAGTATCCCTTTAAGAAAATGATGCAGTTACACTCTGACATACAATAAAAACTAAAACAAACCTAAAGTCTGTCAATCAGTACACATTGATCAACACTTAAATAACTCTAATCAACTCCCATTAAAGTAGAATATTTACAAATTAGCATACTAAATGCTCTGATTAAAACAAAAGTAGTATAGTTTAAGTGGGCGCGTAGATGATCTTTTCCATCCTTTATTTCTGCATAGAAAAAATGTTGTCATTTTCCTTGAGGGTGTTAATTTCTGATATCTATTATAAACATTTGAAACTACCATTACATATGTGTATGGTAAGTTTCTGAACTAAAGTCAAACAAAACATAATGCACACGCTCATACTGCCCTGTTGCTTCCTCTTCATGCACTTTTCCTATAGATTCGTAATTTGCCAAACTGGGCTGCACGCATGCTCACTTGTGATTGCAGGATTGTTTACAGCACGAGGCATTTCAGCAGAGTGGTCTCACGACTCTCGTGCTGCCAGTGTGTTTCCATGGTTACAGAGTGTAGTATTGTGAAGAGAAGCAAAGAGACTGAGACTCCGATGTACCAACACCGTGCTCTTCTCTCCTTACCAGCTTAGAATTCATGTCAAGCCAGGGCACGCAAATTGTCTGGAACGCTTATTTGGAGACTTTCAAAATGTGTCTGGACAATGTTTGAGCTGGAGCCACTCTCGTGTCTGGTCTGCTGCAGTCCAGTATGGATGAGAATACTCAAATACAGTTCAACTTTGCTAGTCTGAAGGCGGTTAAGGTCCTATTACATCATTCTGCATCCACTAAAGAAGAGAGTGACATTTGAAGAAAATGCAAATGTGGAATTTTATCTAATAAGGGTCAATGCAGGAGAAAAAAAAAATGTTGTCTCAGTTCTCACTTGACCCTGAGGGGTTCTTCATTAGCATTGGATATTATTCTACTATTCACCCTGCGTTAATCCAATACATTCACAGCTTTCAGTAAAATGCAGCGCATTTGTTGCCCACTGCAAACTACAAAAACAATCAACTTTGTTAAACACATATTTGACAGAGTCAAGGAAAGAAGAAGCATTTGAACACTAGAAAATGTTGTAAAGGGAAAAATTAATTATGTAGGTGTCCATTTAATACCTGGAATAAATTTGATGTAAATGGGCTCTTTAGCGTGCCAACACTGGCCATTTAATCTGTGTTCACATGCATATATAAACATACTTGGACACAAATGGGACTTAATCCGCTCTCAGGTGGGCACCACACTATGGTCCAGCTGATGCCTATGGATGTTATGCATCAATAACCATCATCATAATCATTATTTATATTTTCAAAGTTGCCCTGTGCACTCATGCATACGACCATCTTTGAATTCATCCTGCTTGCGCCATTGCGGATGTCGTCCACGTTGCGATATGCGATATGTATTCTCACCAGACACCACGCTGTGCACGTTTTTGACAATCAAATGATGAGATAGAATATAAGAGCTTTGTGAAAAATGATACCTTGTCAGAGATGATGATGTTATAATTGACAATCGATAGTGAGGTGAGCTGAACCATTATGTTGCATGATGGGAGCAATGTGTTACAGGTGCGTAAAAACTAGCAGAGTTATGGTTTGGATTTTAGGGCTACGAAAGGGAACATGTGAAACACAGGCTGTTCATAAATCAGACTGGCTGTTGTTTTTCAGCTCTTTACTGACATCTAAGGGTAACCACTGCAAATTACATTAGTGTTGCTGTTGGATGTGTGGTGAGACTGTGTTTAGGGATTTGCCTTAAAGCCAGCTTGCTTTCGCTTGAGACCCATTTTTAACACAGAATGAATAGCTGCTTTTCCACCAACAAGCCCAGGATCTTTGAGTTTTGGTAACAGGAGTTCTTGGTTGTAAAAGTTCCACAGGGAATTTAGAATGTGTGTTTCCACAGCGTCTTAGAGTTTTCGGTAATTTATTCAAATGAGGTTGATAACGTATGAGTTTGATGAGCCCAGCCGATGTAAAAACAACACCACCCTGAAATTGATCATCCAATCAGCCTTGGTCAGTGCATATGGAGGATCAAAACTGCCAAAATTCAAAATAAATAAATGACTAAATAAATAAACAAATGACTAAAAGTGAAAATAAAAACGGATATATATATATATATTTTTTTTTTTTCTAATTCAAATGAGGGGGCGGTTTTAAGTGTGTCTTGGGTGGTAGTGACCATTGCTGGAGCTCTCCATGTAAGCCAGCGAGACTTCCTTGTTCACCGAGCCGCTCACTATACCAATGAAAGGTAGTTTGCAACAGCAGGGTCCAACCCAAGACACGCTTAGGACCGCCCTCTTATTTGAATAACATTTCGTACTGGCAAAGCGTCTGCAGCATGAAATAAATACATTTGAGAGCAGAACGTTTTTATTTATTGAGTGATATTTAATAATTTTGGCAGTTTTGGTCCTCCATAAGTGCAGCCCGCCTCCTCAAAAAATTTGGGATATTCAGCTTTCGATTAAATTCTAGGATGAATTAAAAATGCACTATAACATTTTGCATGCCTAGGAGATGATGAGAATTAATTCTAAAGTGTAATTACTTTCAGTTCAGATTGAGACATTCAACGAGGAACTTCTCCAAGTACTACGACAGGGTTGAAATGCAGTATTCACAAAAATCAAATTGTGAGAAAGAATGAAAACGTCATTCCTTGATCAAACAAACAGAATGACATATACACCACAAGCTGTCACAACAGTCAGAAAGTGTTTAATGAATGAGAGGTTATTATATGCAACATAAACTGGATCACATCATGCAAACTCAATCCTGAGTGTAAATATTTCACAATGCATAATTTGTCACTACAGCATTTCCAATTATGGTTGATCTCTTCATAATTCCTGTCATAGTCTTTCACTGCTATCACCTGCTAGTGCAATGAGCTCATTTTAATCACTTTATTTATTTATTTGGCAAAATTACAATTATCAACATAGGACTCAACAACAGAACGGTTTAATAATAATAATGATGATAAAGAACTCCTTTTGGTACAGTTACACAATACACACCATAAAACACAACAGGTCTTCCACTAATTTTGTTGTTGTATTTTTATTACTGTTATTGTTAAAAACAAACAAAAAAAACCCCAAATAACATGATTGTAACAAGGCATACATGAGAAACTGATTTGTATTCAAAATACATTTTTTTCAATTATGTGCAAAATAACAGTTAACAAAAACACCAGTAACCCGATGTTCCATCTCCTAATAATATTTTCCCTCATTCCCATCACATGTAAATGCAAAACCTCAATTTTAGGACATAACGTTAGAACTTTAAGGATATAAATAAGTAACATAAATTAACAAAAATAAGCCCAAATGACTCTTTACATTGTGCACATTGAAATGGAATATACTTTGAAGATAACGTAAACATTGACTATTTTTTTAAATTGCTTGGACATCAAGTTGCTTCACCTTATGACAGGAGGTGCAGCCTAGATAGATGCCCATTTTGATCATGTAGCCATTATTTTATTTTATTTTTTTGCCTGAATTGTTCTTTATTTTACACTTTCACCCCTGACTATAACGGGAAGATAAACGCTGATAGATGCAGTCAGAGTAAAACAGTCAGGGCTCTTCGTACTCATTTGTGGAGCATGCATGATGATTGTAACAAGGCATACATGAGAAACTGATTTGTATTCAAAATACATTTTTTTCAATTATGTGCAAAATAACAGTTAACAAAAACACCAGTAACCCGATGTTCCATCTCCTAATAATATTTTCCCTCATTCCCATCACATGTAAATGCAAAACCTCAATTTTAGGACATAACGTTAGAACTTTAAGGATATAAATAAGTAACATAAATTAACAAAAATAAGCCCAAATGACTCTTTACATTGTGCACATTGAAATGGAATATACTTTGAAGATAACGTAAACATTGACTATTTTTTTAAATTGCTTGGACATCAAGTTGCTTCACCTTATGACAGGAGGTGCAGCCTAGATAGATGCCCATTTTGATCATGTAGCCATTATTTTATTTTATTTTTTTGCCTGAATTGTTCTTTATTTTACACTTTCACCCCTGACTATAACGGGAAGATAAACGCTGATAGATGCAGTCAGAGTAAAACAGTCAGGGCTCTTCGTACTCATTTGTGGAGCATGCATGATGTAGAAAAAGCTTTAACATTACCTTTGTAAATGGCACAATGCACCTTTAAGCAATTTTCAAATGCTAATGTGATGCATAGGCAATCAAATATCAAAAATACAAAAAAATAAAATAAAATAAAATTACAACAACAAAAGATAATTTCTATTAATATTCTGTTGCAATTTCAAAGGTGAGGGAAGTTTGGGTTAGGTCATTATTTTCATAACTTAAAAAATATATATATTTGGGGTAATTTCCAAATGCATTCTGATGGAAAATAATTCCTTTACTTTTTAAATCAAATCATGCAAAATTGTTATGCAAAAATTATCACTTATTATGCCAAGATGGTGGACTTTGATTTATATACAGTATATCCATCCCTCCATCCATTTACTGCCGCTTATGCGGGGTCGGGTTGTGGGGACAGCAGCTTTAGCAGGGAAGCCCAGACTTCCCTCTCCCCAGCCAATTCAACCAGCTCCTCCGGCGGGATCCCAAGGCGCTCCAAGGCCAGCCGAGAGACATAGTCTCTCCAGCGTGTCCTGGGTCGTCCCCGGGGCCTCCCGCCGATGGGACATGGCCGGAACACCTCTCCAGGGAGCCGTCCAGGAGGCATCCGAACCAGATGCCCGAGCCACCTCAACTGGCTCCTCTCAACGTGGAGGAGTAGCAACTCGACCCTTACTCCCTCCTGGATGACCGAGCTTCTCACCCTATCTCTAAGGGAGAGCCCGAACACCCTACGGAGGAAACTCATTTCGGCCGCTTGTATCCGGGATCTTGTTCTTTTGGTCACAACCCACTCGTGACCACAGGTAAATCGAGAGCTTTGCCTTTTGACTCGGACTTCTTCACCACAACGGACCAATACAGAGTCCGCATCACTGCAGACGCTGCACTGATCTGCCTGTTGACCCCAAGATACTTGAACTCCTCTACTTGGGGCAGGATCACATATGGATACATGATTTTATTTTATTTTTTTAAGTGTAATGAAGTAGTACAACAAAATCCATCATTTTCATTTTCAATTTTGCATCAGGCTCCATTGTAGGAAAACAAATTTAGTCTTAGTGTGACAGTGTTTTGTTTTGTCAGTCCTTTCCATTTGTCTTGTAAAGTAAGACGTACTTGAGAAGGGAAATGTCACCAGAGGCATGAATATTTTGCATTGTGAAGCCTTTGCTTCTATTAGACAGGCACACTGTTGTGTTTGTTTGAGGCCCAAACCTACTGTAAACAAATCATGCAAAAGGGGACAAGCCCTTCATGTGCTTTCTCACATTTAATGACTTGACGTGACATGTTTAGAAAGATAAAACTGTTTAGCTGTAGCACACAATTATTTGCTGTGGGGGGGGGGGGGCATTTACACAGTGTGGAAAGTAAACACAATTAGTTGTTGGAATGTTTTATTGGATACAATAATGGATACACAAATACATAATGATGTATGTACATCACAGCCAAAGTAATCAAATGAGTAATGGTTCCAACTTCCCAGTGGATGAGGTTTTAAGTCAAGCCAAGTCTAGTTTATACAGTTATATAGTGCTTTCTTATAATAATTGATTTCTTCAGTTTTTTACACTGCGAATTTCTTCCTCAGCTTTGTCTAAGTCCTCAGACACTGAATGTGCATCATTCTGTTGAAAGAACAAGATTCATATTCATTTTAAATGCACCTTCCGATTATGATATAGCAAAACAGCTGTATACTGTATCAATCACAATATTAAGCACACCTCATAATCTAATGACATCTGGATGGATATATCAAAACGTCTGCATTCATAAATAAGGAGAACCATCTAAAGTTTAACGCGACTAAAGGAGTACAAAAATAAGTTCCTCAAAAGTCAGAGTAGAGCTCAGTGAGAATCTAAAAGATTAATCCCACAAACTTTTTCTTTGGCATGTTTCATGTCTTTTGTGGTGCCACCATAGACGAGTATCAGTAATGGCTTAGATAAAAAATCTCATTATAATCATAACCATATAACAAAAAACTTGACAACAATAACATAATACAAATCCAATTCCCAAAAAGTTGGGACACTATACAAATTGTGAATAAAAACTGAATGCCAATTTTCTATATGTTGTTCAGAATAGAACATAGATGACAGGTCAAAAGTTTAAACTGAGAAAATTTATCATTTTAAGAGAAAAATATGTTGATTGTAAATTTCATGGTGCCAACAAATCTAAAAAAAAGTTGGGACAGGTAGCAATAAAAGGCTAAGTCAATTGCACTTATAAGAAAAACATCTGGAAGACCAGTTACCACTAATGAGATTGTTGTAAGAAGAAGAGGGGATGCCTCACAGTGGTGAAAATGGCCTTGTCCTAACTTTTTTTTAGATTTGTTGACGCCATTAAAATTTATAATCAACATATTTTTCCCTTAAAATGATAAATGTTCTCAGTTTAAACTTTTGACCTGTTCTCTATGTTCTATTCTGAATATAAAAAATTGGCACTTCCACATAATTGTATTCAGTTTTTATTTACAATTTGTATAGTGTCCCAACTTTTGGGGAATTGGGTTTGTATATGCAATATAAAATGCTAACCCTACAGTACACATTTTTTTTTCATCTAAATGATACCTACAAAATGCCTCAAGATGTCAGGATTACTCTGCAATTTGCTAATGTGACTGTTAGGTATCTTTGTAGGATGAGTAGTTGTCACTTATTATAATACAGTGGTTCCCTTATTTTGAGTAAAATATTTAACGTTGCAATATGACTAACGCTAATAATGTATCCAAAATCTCAAAAATGTCAACACTATTCAAGTTTATGCAATATTATAGGTGGTTGTTTATAACTATAGTACAGCAAGAAATATGCATGAATTGAGTATTCGTATGTGAATGTTACACAAAGCAGGAGACAAGAAAAACAAATACAATATACTGACCACAGAACCGTCTTCTTTTTTGTTGAATGAACACGTCAACCATTTCCTGTACTCCTCCCTAACCTAATAAAATACAAATGAAATGGAATCAGTCATTTGTAATACTCCATATATTTTGTAAACCTTTTTATTTGTCAAGTATTTTTAAAACTTTGGTGCAAGTAACATGGTTATATGGCCAATGGCCACATCGCATGGTGTACTACTTGTAATCAGTTGGGTCTAACCTCTTTGTTGAGCACACAGTGGACAATGTAGAGGAAAGTTCCCTGCTGAGAGTTGAGAAGTATAAAGAGGACGTGGAAGAACAGGTTGTTCTGGTATAGTCCAATTATCCATGTACAGCCCAATATGACAAACTGGGTCACAATTTTAAAAACAATCAATCTGCAAAGAGGTATTTAAAAACAGAAAAATACTGAGTGCCAATGACATTTTTATTGTGGGGAAATGGATGTATGCTATGATGTGCTGCAAATGGCAAACACTTTACTTATTTATTATTTATTAGTCTACATGACTAAAAACATTTTTTTGTATGTATTATTATTATTATTATTATTTTACACATGATTATACAGTACACATAGAGTAATCACCTTGTGTCTATGGATTGAGAGACATCGCTTCTCATGTCGGCCAAGGTAGGCCTCAAACTCCATAAAGTAGCACAGAACAAGATGACGTTAAACTGATGGAAGAAGCATAAGCACAGTGAGTTTGGAATCAGACCAGTTATATCTCAAAGAAAAATATCTCAAGCAATAATTGAATGTCGTAATCCAGAGTCTACTTCATACTCACTGCAAGGACAGTAATGACTGGTCCTGAGACAGCCCAGTTGAAGTTACGCTTTTGCGAAAGCCAGCAACTGAAATCCACCCCAACATCTTCTCTCATGAATAAACACACACGTCTGTATTTTGTTTGTCATGCAACTCACTCGTTTGAAATTGTGGCTCCATATCCATCAGAGTACACCAGTGCAGAAACGCCCACAACCACGAACGGAACACCATAGCCAATCAAGTAGAGCAGGAGCCTGGGAAGTCCATCTCTATGGATCACCTGCACCCTGGAGAGCTTTAGGACCAGTAGGTGAAGCTGCAAGGCCTCCAGCAGCATCCACACAAAGCTGGCAACTACTAAGAAGTGGAGGAGCCCCGCTATGATGGTGCAGGCCAGCTGTGGAGACATCAAGGATGTCCATCAGGAAAGTACTTAAACATTGTTGATAACCCGCCAAACCTTCTCTTTGTTCTGTCAGCTGACTTTGGGCAAAAGGCAAGAGTAGACTCTGGCCTGTACTGATCACTAGTATGTCCCAGGGCACAAAAAGACAAACACGTTTTTAACCTCTGGTCCACACGTGACGACTAAAGTCCTGTAGTGGATCATCTAAAAAGTATACAAACCCCTGTTCAAATGTCTTTTTTATTTCATATTGACACCTTCTTCATTTTTTTTTCAGATTTTTCAGGAAACATTGAAACTTTTTTATGAGGAGATGATTTAGACAAAAAAAAAGTTTTGCAATTAGGCAATTATTTTAAGAGGTGACGATATATATCAAACAAGAAACCTTGATTAAGTGTTTTGTTGTTACAATTACATTAAAGTTGAATTTTTGGCCATTATTCCAAACAAAAGTAAAAGTAACAACAACAACAAATTGGGTGGGCAGGTAATGAGAGGGACAGGTGCTGACGCTCATTTAACATGACGTAGAGTAAATTATTTATTTTTGGAATAGATTCACAGCTATATTTTCAGTTTGATTATTGTTTTGTTTTTAAACTCAATCATTGATCAGTAATCAACCAAAAATCCTGTATGACATGCCTTTTTTCTGCATATGGCTATGTCTACTGCACGTGCTACACAGGTCTGGCTTTGGGTGTTCCCAGAGCTGGACTAGCACAAACAATTCGGCCCTGGCATTTTGACTTAGGCCACCGGCCCAGCCCGACTCTTGCTTAACATGTAGTTCTGCCACTGATGTTTATTGATGATGGTTCAGTTTGATATCTATATTCAAACTGGATTAACAAACTGTTCCCTCTAAATTGCGGGCCAGTCTCTTGGGGGTAAAATAATAATTAAAAAGCGCTGCATAGGCCCCAAAAGAGGCCGCCCCACCGGGCATTTGCCCTGTATGCCAGATGGCCAGTCCAGCCCAGCCCTGGGTGTACCTCATGTTCAATATAACTGTCATTCCACAACAGCAGGAGATGGGACAAGGACAAGTTGAGACACAGGTGAAGACGCGCCGTGTTGTTGATTTTGGGGTTCCAGCTACACAGTAGAAAGGTGAGGATCGCCAAAGCAAAGAAGAAGAGTCCGACTATGACACACATCCGGTTCAGCCACTCTAAAAAAGAATCCTCTGGTGGAGGCTGAGAGGAAGAACACCCTGTCAGAACGAGCAAAATTAGAAATTTGCTACTAATCTTTCATAAATAGTAAATGAGAATACCTCGGCAATCTGTAGAATGAGGGCAAATGTTGATAGATGAGAGCAGCTACACACTGTGAAGTTTTCATTTGAGTATGCAACCCAGCATCCGTCGACTGACCATCTCATTGTCTCTGTTGCTTCCTCCATTCCTATCTCTTTTGTTTTGTCCTCCCAGTAAACACAAGTCACCAAACCAGATTCAGGTAATACCTGATGAAACGAGAATCACCATGCAGCGTACCAAACGTTAGCCAACATTGGATAATGTACAGTGTAATATGAGAAGTGTTTCCAAATGAGATATAGAACCCTCTTGTGTTGAATGGTGAAGTTGACAGGCTCGGTGAGGTGCGTGTTGTTCGCTGAGGGTAAGACTGCCGTGATAACATCCGAGTACATCTCCGTCCTGTTCTCGGATTCAAAATAACGAGGACTGAGAAGAATGTCCATACCACTTAGGGCCATAAAGACCACTGCAGCTGAACCTGGTGACGTCCACAAGGAAACAGGTGAAACTGAAGTCGATTATTTCCTTGATGAAGAACAAACACTTTGCAACATCGGCAGCCATATTCTGTCCAATCTCACCGTTGTTGTTTTTTGCCACATTTTCAAGGTTAATGTCCATCATGTTTCCATTTACTAAGAGATGAGAGCCACTTTCGTCACTGCCCCCAGGCCCAATCATTTCGAGGGTTAACACTAGCACACATAAGGTTCAAAATATCTTAGTTCCATAAAGTAACTACCGCATATGTGCAGTATATAAGAATGTAAACATTTCTTACCCACGGTTGAACTGTTCATGGTCGTCTTGGTTTCATTCTGGCCTGGCGACACCATGGCGCTCACGAGGCGGTCTGAGATGGCGAGGATCTTACTTCCAGTCTCTCCGTCGCCGTCACTGCCCACCTTGACTGTCTTGGCCCGTGGTCCAACACCCGACACCTCCTTTAGCACGTTTAATGCAACAGCCAGTTGTAAAGTGTCAAGTTCCAGCAAATGAATGACGCATGTATGTTTAATTGTGGAACTTATACCATTGATGCTGAAAAGCTGTTTGCCACTGTCTGCGGAGAGCATAGCAAAAACTGAGAGGGTATATGAGTCAAAAACACACCATCGCAGTTCATATTTAAATCATATAAATAGTTCTATGGTGCGTAAAGTGAATGTTCCACTTAATTTGGGTTCAAAGTTTTAGGCTCAAAGAATTGAACACCACAAATACGATGAAGTTATCTGATAAATGGCGAATTTGATTACAAATAATACGTTAATTGTCGTGAAAATTTAGTGAAAATATGTATGATGTCACCAAGTTTCATACACCAAAGAACATTTCATAGCAATATCAAAATAGAGATCACAATACATCAAATGTGCTGTATTTTAAAGGCACAATAGAAAAAGCATTTAAGCTTCACTGACTGGTACTGGTAAAATGATATTTGTGTTGTTTAGAAGTTGTTGGTCCATGTTGTCGAGAAACATTCTCTCTTTTGTCAGGCCCTGCAACAAATGCAACCCTGCCTTGTAAATCACAGACTTTTACAAAATATACGACTGAATATGAATATTTTCCATCCTTAACTTCACTTACCACTGGAGGTGTTATCTCATTGAGAATATCCTTTAGACCTGTGGAAGGATCATAGAAATCACCAGTCTTTAGGATAAAATATGTCTCGTGATGACATTTTTGTGTAGTTCTAGGCTTACTTTTACAAAAGGAGACCCCAACAATCCATAAAATCCCAGTTGAAGGGTAAAACCCATCTGGACAGGAACAATGGAATGTCCCGGGTGCATTAGTACATACAGTTTGAAAACCACATATATCAGGCACCTCTTTGCACTCATCTATATCTATACAAAGAAACATAAAAAAAAAAAATGTTACGAGCTTATCAAATGTCAATATGTTTGAAAAGTAGCACACACACACACCTGTGCAAGGGTTGGCAATGCTGGCAATCACTTCCGGGTTGATTAGCCAGTAACCATGGAAACAGGCGCAAACATATGAGCCCACTGAGTTTGAGCAGTTGGAATCAGGACCACAGATTGTGGCATCTTCATTGCACTCGTCAATATCTGCCAAGCACCAATTGCAAAAAAGGAGATTAATTTCGACAAAATGAATATCACGCTTGAGTCCGCATATCAAAGGAAGACAAGTCCCCAAACAGACTCAATTTAAATGATCTTGAAACATTCATTTTAAACTGTATTGTCTTATGTCTCTCCATCTAATATAATCTACCTTGCCTGGAAATATGAATGACTAATTTTACTTACTAAGTGGATTTTTTTTTCACAAAGTGGAGGTTTACCAAGACAGTTGTTTTTGTCACTGGGTGGCTGCTCCTGTTCAGTTGGAGAAAAGCCCACTTGACACACACAGGTATAAAGGCCGGGTGTGTTGATGCATTCAGAGTGTGGGCCACAGAGCAAGGAATCCAAGCATTCATCGATATCTGACAATGAAACAGGTGAGCCAAAAAAAAAGTGAAGAAAAAGTGCACAGTCACACTTAAGCACTCTTAATTAACATGGATGGATCATTCCTCAAACATGAATGTACATGGTGCGAAAGAGTTCCGGACGCTGCAACCTTACAGGGATGGTTTCAATAACTTTGTTAACTAACTCTATGTATTGGCACCAATGTCTTGTTTGTTGAAGTATAAATTGTCTTTTATTTTTTACTTTTATTATTTTTTTTCTTTTTATAACATTTGCTGTGTGATTGTCATATGGAACTGAGTCTTATCAATAAACTTGAGCAGAATTGTTTTTGAAGTTCTCTACAAATAAAGTTGCATTAAATTGGTTTTGTGTTGTATAATACCTTCATCTTCACCATTCAAATAATGATAAGCAACAATAACAATAGTAGTTATAATAATAATAATAATGATTATAATAACAATAATAATAGTAATAATAATAATATACCTTGGCAGATAGGAGTGGCGTTTCTTATGTTCTGGTAACCATCATTGCATTGACATTGATATGTTCCTGCCTCGTTCAAACATGTCCCATCATCACCACACACGTCTTCAAGACACTCGTCAATATCTTGAAGGGGGGGGGGGGGGGGGGGCAAAGCTAGTCTTGATCAGCTTGTAAGGTATGGTGTCCTTGTATGTGAATAAAACACATTTTCAAACAGTACCTATGCACGCATTGTCTTCTCCAGGCGGTTGTCTTGGATTTGTTGCAATGTATCCAAGCAGACAACTACAAGTGTACGCTCCAATTGTGTTATTGCAATCGGAATTACTTCCACAAATGCCTGGACTTGTTGTGCACTCGTCTATATCTATAGAAGATAAGATATAAAGGCATGGCATGAGAATGTCATGTGTGTGTGTGTCACTGTACTACATCAAAAAAAAAAAAAAGGAAGAACCAAACAAGCACGCTGGGATGTGTGTTTTTACCAGTACAGCCATATGAATCTCTTGTGGGCAGATGACTTGGAAGTAATTCATACCCGGTCACACAAGTGCATCCTCCCTCACTGTTACACTGAGAAAGTGGCCCACAAGAATCCTCTCTACAAACCGTATGGTCTAAAAATAAACACATGACAGGAATCAAACAAAGCAAATTAAGTAACGATGTAAATAATGTAAATGGTTTTGACTAACTTACAGGTTATAAAGCCAGAATTGGACACTGGGTGATTTGCTGGTTTATATATGTAGAATTTTCTTGGACAGAGTACCACCTCCATTACCAAGCTATGAGTATCACACCCTGTAGTTTGAACAAATGCAGTGCCTGATGATGCTGTTGCAGATTCCTCAGTTGGATATGTAAATGGAAAACGAATAGAGTATTGGAAACCACCACGAGGCCCTGAGTTGCAACTTTCTTGGATTCTGTCTCCACCAATCCCAGTGAAGCGCGACCACTGACTAGAAAGGTGGCCATCATCGTGTGAGTAGCCATTGAATGAATAAGATGTAAAGGCTACATTGCGAGACGGTTCGGTAACGTTGACGTAGCTATCACAAGAACCTGCGTGAGAACGTAAGAAATCATGATATTTGCATGTCATCTCCATGTGGAACTCAAAGTGTTGCTGGACCTACCAGGAGGAAAAACACAATGTCCAATGACGAAGAATGATCCTTGGAGAAAGAAAAACAGATTATGTTCATGGCACAAATTACACAAACTCATATGAATGTTGATTTTTATTTGATCCTGCGCAGGATTGCGAGGAGCTGGAGCCTGTCCCAGCTGGCTTTGGGCAAAAGACAAAGACTGATCTATTATTACACTATCAGTGTCTCGATCAACCCATCTTCTATACCACTTATCCTCACTAAGGTAGCCAGAACCTACCCTAGATGACTTAAGGTGACACCCCGAATTGGTCAACAGTCAATCGTAGGGCAGATATAGGCACACACTTAAAATCGCACCTCTCGCAATTTCTTCAACACACGTTGTCCCGTATCCGGAGAAAACTCACAAGAGGGGAGAATATAAAAACTCTTAACATCCCTGCACTCAATGCATATTTTCACGGCACAAACCCCACAAAGTCTATGAGGCAGGTCATTTTGTAACGCCATACATTGAGAATTGCCCTAAAATAATATACTGTATAATCATGCAATGAACTCACCCAGGAAAAGCATTAAAGCGCAGCAATTCATGATGAAGTGACACCTGTAAAGCTCTGCAACTCAAAAGCGCAAGACAGGTTTGCAAAGCAGCCAACAGCCGTGTTCTCTGTCTTGTCCTGATGCAAAAACCAATGCAAATGTGTCCGGTTGCAATTCAAGACAGTGAAGATAAAGGCAAGACTTGAGGAGCGGGATTGGGTAACATGTTTGTCACGATTGAGGGTTTTTGTGGTGACGGTAGAAAAAGGTAGAAGACCCAAGTGTAGGGAAGCAGGGATGCAATTACGGCAGCAATACAACACCTGAACAAGACACAAATAGCTGGCGGAAGCTAGTTGATACACCCAAAGTCAGCTAGGATAGGCTCCAGCTCAACCATGAGCCCGGTGAGGACAAGCAGTATACAAAATGGATGATTCTTAATCTTCACACTTAGGAAAGGTTCTTGAAAAGAATTGTTTGTCAACAGGAAACCTTTACATGCCGGTGTTTAACACAAATGTGCACTCCAAATAAAACACAAAATAAAATGTTCAATTTGGACTGACATTGTTAAAAAAAAAAAAAAAAAATACATTATTTTTAACAATGAGTTTGTTATGAAAAAAAATACATGCACCTGCTGTTTGCAGTCTTGTAGAACTAAATTTCCTTACACTAAGGTCATTTCTAATATTTTGCTACATAAGAAAATATTATTTTACAACTCCTATATTGTATCTCTGTAGTTGTAATCATTGCTATGCTAATATTAAGGGGAACTGTTAAAAACATGTTATAGTTATTACTAGGGATCTTGTATGCACAAATTTCACAAACTACATGCACACAAAAATAAAATGAATTTTCCAACCATTTTGAAAATTTGACCTTAGTTAGATTTAGGTTACTCCTATTACTACTTTTTTTTTCTCCAGCCGAACGATGAATCATTCCTGCTGATGCTAATGATGTAAGAGCTCTGATGTTTTACAAACAATGTGATGTCATTTATGACTAAATAGGTATTACGACACTGAGGGGATTGTGTAATTCTTAGAATGCAGTAAAGGATCCCAGTCACGTTTGTAAGACTGCCGAATCGACTGTTGCTTGCGTTTAGGTGAATGTGCGTGTATGGCCAATAGGCACATCAACGGCCATGATTTACAAAGATGGTACAGAAGAACACGACTGCTGTACATGTGGAGGCATATGACGACAAACGGATGACATTATCTAAGAGGTGATCAAATTACATCAGTTATGTCTTGCTGTTGTCATGATGAGGGCTTAAATATTTCAGGTTCACATCAGTGAAAAGCCTTTTGGTATGAATGACCCGAGTTACTAGACTTTAACTCTTAAATGTTCTTCCAATTGGGACCAACTTGCAGGATGAGAATTAACCACTATGCTCATCTTGATCAACAGAATTGTCAACCAAGTTGATCCGACTGCCTCAAAGGAGGAAAGTAACACATGGTGGAACCGACTCTTGGGCTGTCAAACAGTCCAACAAAACAGAATCAAGGCCAGTTTTAATTGTCTGAGGAAAATAAAGTTACTGAAAATTGTGAAACCAACCAATAAATGTATTTTGCTCTCTAAGACAATCAGTCCCAAAAATGAGACCCAGAGGTAATTATAATTGCACTCTGTTTAGTTCTAATTTACCAATGCATCTATAGAATTCCATTGTAACAAAAACACAACTTTTGCTTTAATTGGCCTCCAGTTCTAACAGCTCAGAATTAGAATGCGCTGCAAGAATACAACACAAGTGTAACAAGTTTCGGTGGTGGGCGTTTTGCAGGGTAAGTTTGACAAAAAAAGCACATAGCATTTACTCAAAAATGTCTTTTTTTTTGTCACAGTGTACCACCTAATTTGATCTAATCGTTGTTTCTTGATTTCAAAAGAGATGCAGTGTCTTTCCTGAAAAACAGAGCCCTCAACAGCAAAGCATCGCCACCTCTCACCAGGACGTGGTAGAAGTGTGTGAAAGCCCGCCAGTGAAAAAAAAAGGACTCCGGGTGTCATTTCAAGAAGACCAGCAAACCACAAGTAGCACATGTCAGACAGACCTGACTGTGAGAAAGACAGTTTTGGGCCCAAAACCGAATATAGCCATCGTCCAAAACCTCTGTGATGAAGAAAGCAGAACTCTTAGGTAAGTCAAGCACTTATTCATTGACTTGGACTTGGCATTATTTGCCAGCGTCACACACCCACTTCCTCTACTTACAAAGATGCTCTGAACAAACATTTCATTTGACGGCGGGATGAGTCTCAATACAAGAAAGTTTGTTGTATTTCCAATGTCCATCTATTTATTCAGGTTAACAAGAAAGATGACGAAAAGCTGTATAGGTCTATTAGGTGTGTATAGATAGTTCCCACGAAGTCAGCCGGTGGGCGTGTCCAGCTTCGTACCACCATTATGTTTGGAATGTCGCAGTTTGAAACCTGGAAAAAAGTATAAAACGACGCTTATAAAAGGGCTAAATTGACGGAAATGAGCATGCAAAAGTCCACGTTGTACCGGGAAACCTTACAGGGAAAGCCACGCCAGCGGTACGTTACAAAAATTGGACTGATTGCCGGGATCACGATACATTGAAAAGGAATATGGTGAAGGGTGCTAAACGCCAGCCACCGGTCACATACATGGACACCGTGAACTACCTTATAACTCATTCACATTTCATTCATTCGCTCCCGGCTGTTTTACTGGATTTTTGACTGAAGAGGGGCCGGACAGCGGAGCGGAGAGGGCAGCCGTGCCCACCCCAACCCCCGCCGCGTGGAGGGACGGAACACCGGGGGCAGAAGGGGAGATGGGGGCACCGGAGGACAGCCGGCACCCCCGAACCCCAGGCCCAGTGGGGAAAGGCCCCGGTCGTCACCCCAGCGTTCTTAGTGAAAGTTAACCCCTGTTACCGAGTCCGCCAGCTCGCCGACTGGCGAACTCTACCCCTAAACCTTGAATGTGACCCCACCCAGTGTATATACAAGTGTGTGTGTGTGTGTTGCAAGAAAGAAAGGACTCTTAATCCAGATCAGGAGCTGAGTCCACATTTTGAGGATCTCTGATTCAGAAAAAGGCATACAGTCCACTTTAAAAAATATAAGATGGTGACAAACATTAATCACCCTTGTATGGGCCACTCAAATGAATAATAATAATACATTTTTTTAATAGATTTGTTGTAGGTTAATACCCAATTTATTATTACCTTATCAATTGACTGCCGATCACATCAGAGAGAAGTCTGTCATAGATTCTAATCCTTCACAATCCTGAATGAAAACTAAAAACACATTTCCTGACTTGTGATATATGGAGAAATCATTAGGCACAACATTCACGAATACTCTTCTTCTTCGATAGGGATATCATTCAAGATGCCATCGCTCCCACTAACGATAACAAGTTACGGTGGTGGCAGAAGGTAAGTCTGAATATATTTGTATTAGGTGTAATCAGTCGACCTTGACAATTAGTATATCACCACCCATCAGGCTACATTCTGAGAAATTGACATTCTCTAAATGTGTTTAGTTATAATGTCTTTTCTTGCAATCATACGAGAGTGACTCCAACTACTGGCAATATATTCCTTGTGTGCTTTAACATATTTGTCACATAAAGACGACTCTGATTCTGACTGAATTTCAAACTATACAGCCTCACATTTTCATATGCTGTATGGAGACGTAGCCTAGATCCATCAGATAATGTGAGCTCGCCCTTAATGCAGAGTTGCCACTGGGTGTGAGTGTAACCCTGCATCAACTAATCAATGCTGCATTTGTTGTGACAGAGTTGTCAAGTGGCGCCAATTCTTAGTGAACAGTGCCATCTAAAGCAGAGCTGTAACTCTTCTCACCTGGACAAGCCAATGGTGCTGGGAGGCCTCGCGGAGAGGAAGCCGAGTTGGAAGATGTGGAATAAAAAATACAATGAAACCATCAAGGTCACATCCATGAAGCCAACCGTCAGACTTCAGCAGTTCAAATATCTTGGGTGAGTCAATCTATATGTCCGTACCAGGGCTGTTTATCAAAAGGTTCTTCACCCCAAAACCACGGTTATGGAACGCTTATGGCCTAAGTGAACTGCAATAGGGTCGATTGGTAGAAGCATAGGACAATGGTCACCAGTGATGTATATGCATTTACGCACATGAATCTCCTTCCAAGAAATTCATTGAGGAAAACAAAGGGTTTTTTTTTTTTAGTTTTGCCTTTCTTGTTCATCAGGCTTCCCAACCCAGCACAGATCTGCTACATGAATGCCAGCCTGCAGAGCCTCCTGACTCTGGAGGATTTTGTTGAAGGCATCAATTGTCAGAAGCCAGTATGGAGTTTAAGTCCTGAAGCTGCACTAATAAGGTAAAGGTATAGAAACACGTACTGTAGATCTGATTGCAGATGGCACATTGTCAACTCACATCATTTTGTTTTACCCTCACCAGGTCATTCATGAATATCAGCGCGTGTCACACCTCCGGTAACATCGATTATAAAATCCGCTGCCTATATTCCTTCAAAAACACTGTTTCCCTCTTGGCGCCAGAGTTTCAGGATCTCTGCCAGAAAGTAAAGACATTTTAGGTTTGATATGTATTTTTTTGTATTACATACCTTTTTTTGTTAGTATTATTCATCTGTGCGTGCATTTACAGGATGCCCATGAGTTCCTGACTTCTGTACTTGATCAAATAAGAAATCTGAAGCCAGTACAGCAGAAGCTGGCCACCGAGATAGGAAAAGCCTACAACTGTCCTGTGGAAGAGCACTTTGTGTTCAAGATGCAGAACATCAGGATGTGTTTGAGGTACAACTACAAAAATAATCATATCACATCCAAACATTTCCTAATCAATCAATCAATCAACCAACCCAGGGTTGGTCTCCACCCCTTAGCAGTGAAATGTTATCTTCCGAAAACACCTCGGACAATTCTGTTCAACTTTACTAGGGCCAAAAGCAAAGCCCATAAAGGCGTCTTTGGATGAAGCAACTTGACTGTCCCACAACCATGTCAAACACATTTGGGGTGAACTCGAACTGAGATTTAATCTAGTAACTGCTGCTGCCTTTAAATGTTCTGTACCTCCTAATCTGTAGGTGTAATATGCAATTTACTAGAGAGGAGGAATTTACAAACCTGTCCTTGGACCTGCTACCTGGTTGTGGAACAGTTGAGGAAATGCTTCAAAATTATCTGAAGGTAACCCAAGACAAGACATAAAACATCCAATGACTTGTTTATGGTCATCCAACTCCAATAAGGGAGTGAAAGAAGGCTATTCTCCGGCTTTTGTGCAGAAGACACAGGTGGAGTTTCAATGTGAGTGTGGTTCCAGCACATCATGGCAGACCTCTTCCTTTATTAGCTTGCCAAGGTAAATCACAAAGTATCCACTTCTAGAATGGCTTTGTACAGTCTGAAACTGACTGAAAAAGGAAACCCTGTATGTTTTGTAATGTTAATGTAGAAGATATTTAAAAACTATTTCCCCCTTAATTTAATAAATCCCTTTTTCCCCCCCATCTACAGAGTCCTGGTCTTGCACCTGAAGCGCTTTGTATTTTTTTCAGTGTTTGGGTCAATAAAAGTCCGTAGGCCTGTTTCCCTTTCCAAGGACCTGTTGCTCACATCGAAACAGGTAATGTGAAAAAACAATAACAACCTCAAAGCAACAAATTATAGGTGTGAAACTACATATTCAGATTGTTGTTTTGTTACAGGGTGGGGCCTCTTACAGTTTGGTGAGCATCATCAATCATAATGGCTTTACAACAAGCAGTGGTAAGATCATTTATCTAATTGAGCTTTTTGCCTCCTTATCTCTTCCAGTGAAGTTATCTGTTCATTGTTTGTTTATTCACAAGATTACAACACAAAACTCAACAAACTTTGTGCATGTAAAGATCCCCAGTACATTTTTGTGCGAGTCTTGATGCAGATTAAGGATTTCCACATACACACACTTGCACTTGCACTCTTATGAGGCGCTTCCCCTAGCGGCCTGCCAGGTAATTGCTCAATAAGTAATGAACAATGGCTATCTAATATTTTGGTATTCAAATTTCCTATGTAAAATTATATTGAATAATCAGGTATTTGGATAAAAATAATATTTCCGCATAATAAAACAAAAAATGAAAACAGAAGACATTAAAAATATATTTCCACTTACTAATGATAGACCAACTTTAATTTCTAGATAATCAACTTTTTCATTTGTTTTCTTTTTTACTTAAAAGGAACCCTGACTGTCATGACAAGTTTACTCTATAATATGTATTTGGTTGTTACTAACATAACTATGAGATTCATATTTCAAAAATAATTTCCAGTTTAATACATTTTGTAGAAACTTTATTTGGACATACGTTGCCATTGTTATTTATAAGCCTTGTAGCGTTCCTAAAAAAACAACATGCTGTCGGGAGAGGGAGAATCACCCTCCCCCACGCCGTGCTCTTTTTATTCACCAGACACATTAAAAAGTTTTGATCGTCCCTTTAGGAACGTAACGGAGGCTTACCTTGCTTTCTTTATCGGAGTTTCACATCGCTCGGCAGAGAGCCTGCCGCCATTCTACGTCACGTAAATAACAATGGCGGCCAAATAAAGTTTCTATAAAATGCATTAAACTGGAAATTTACCGTCACACAATTGAGTGAGCACGGTTTATTAAACTGAACTCTATGAACGGCAACTGTATCCGGCTATCAGCATCAAAGTGTGCAAATCATACCGCCAATTAGACTGCTTTTGAAAAGTAGTTCGATAGCTACAGTCACTAGCCGTTAGCACGCTAACACTGTAGACGCCTGAAACACTGGCAACAGGCACCGTGCAATACAATGTCAGCATAATTAATTCTTCCAATATTCCCCACATGTAACCTGTTTACTTTGCTGGATTTGTCATTGCGCTAGTGGCTCTTACGCCGGAAATCCGGCACCGTGCCGGAGTACTTTAAGCCCTGGGTATGGGAAGGTTTATTTTGAAGTTGGCCTTTTCTCCGCATTGGCGGTGTTTTGCCAGACGTGTCAAATATTCCCCACATGTAAACTGTTTACTTCGCTAGATTTGTCATTGTGCTAGTGGCTCTTACGCCGGAAATCCGGCACCGTGCCGGAGTAAATGTTAAATTATATAGCATTCATATAGCGCTTTTAACTACACCATATGGTGCCCACAGCGCTTTACAATTAAGCCTCACATTTATCCATTCATACACACACTCATACACCAGTGGTGGACTGCTGCCATGCAAGGCGCTGCCAGGTCCACTGGGAGCAAATCGGGGTTCAGTGTCTTACTCAAGGGCACTTCGTCATGGTCACCAGGGGTGAGGATCAAACCCACAACCTTACAGATGGGAGATGACCACTGAGCTACGCCGCCTACGCTGCCACGCGAATACTTTAAGCCCTGGTCAAAGTTGGATGTAATGATTGGAGTTTTGCTTTTACCAACGAATCCTTAGGCACGTCCTCATGATGTCCTCAAGACTCAGCACTCTGACCCTGTGAGGACAAATTTGAACTACGATTGGTGAAATAAACATTCCAATTGCTAATATACAGTAGCTTAAAAAACATCAGCTAACGCTACTGATTCTGGCCCAGAGCAACATGGCAGTACATAGAGGCTGAAATTACATCATTGCCCACATACACTAAATGAAGCAGCGTAGACAACAAAAACACAATGAAATGAATAAAATAGATTGGGAAGTATGAAATTTCATGGATAAAAGATTCCAATTTAGATTCTTAAAGCAGGTCAGTGCTACTGGTAGTGTTTAGGGCAGCAGAGGTTATTTCTCCTGACCTTCAAACATTCCGTGTCTGTACCTTTCATATGGTGACACTGGGAAAAAAAAGCGCCAGCTTTTACGGGCAGTATGAAAGGGGCTAACGTTCCATTCTTGTCTAGGGCACTATATTAGTGATGGAGTGGATCCAGCTGTGGAGGAGGAGGACCTGATTGATCGCTGGTTTACCTACAATGACCTAGATGTCCAAGAAACAAGTTGTGCCTCTGTATGCGACAAGCGGCAAACTACTGCCTATGTCCTGTTTTACAGAAGGCATGAGTAGAAGGACCTGCAACTCAACACCGTGGTGGTGATAGGTACTCTGCTCCACTCTTACTCTGAGGGCCAGAGACACGTACCCAAAGGTCGAATGTGGTGGCTCATACAATGTCAATGTCTATTGCTTGAAAGTGAGCACAGCACCGAGGGGTACCACACCCAGAGTGTCCACGAAGCTCTCCAAAAGCTTGCTTACAGAGCTTTTACCATTTGTGGAGGTGAGTCAAACCCTATTATTGCAGGATACATGATCTAAATAGGTAAGGGAAGTGGGCACAGCCCTAATTAAATATGGATGCAGAACTCCATTTTAAATTGAAGTTGATGGCAGCTCCACTTGGTTAACTATGGCAACAAAGGCACAAATTTAGATCACACAAAATATATTAGAGAGAATGCTTTTCTAATGAAAAACTAATTCACTTTAATATTCATTTGGAGGAATACAAACCCTGACTGCTCAACACTGTTTGGACTACATTATGTAAACACTGGTATGTGACATGTTTACAAAGAATGTTTCTCTGTTAGTCACTCAGTCTAAATGTTTTTTACACACGCATCATTTTACTATTTTTACCATTTTCTAATTATAAATAGTTTTTAAATATAAATTAATGTGTCGAAAAAAATTGAAACGTAAGAGCAACTAATTGTTTACTAATTTCTTATTAACATTTTGTCTTAACCAATCCTAGTGGTGAGAATAAGAAGAAACATACAGAAAATGCATAGTTAAACATTTCAACTCAAAGGTCTGTAACTCTGAATTACCTCCATAAATACCCAAGGTGGCAGCCGGGCGTGCACATGTACAGTACATATAGTTGGCAGCTCCAAGTCTATACATCTGTTTTTTTCTGAATAAGTTAAAGTCAGTTTTAACGCTTAATAACAAAACAAAACAAATTGTTAAGCCTACATAATACAGTATACATTTTTGATTGTTACATTTCACTTCAATATTACATAATACCAGTTTTACAAAATAAACATATACTGCAGAATAGTCAATTGTTGCTTTGTGTTATAGTAAATGTACATACTGGATAGGATTATTGGTTTTACTTGAAGCTGAATGGCAGCTGACTCGTCTCACACCATGCTAACCACGGGCCTTGAGAGGGGTGAAGTCAATACTGTTTAACCAAAGCAAGCCAAGTTGCCAGCTATTCTCGGTCATTGAGTAAAACAGTCTTGGTTGTACTTGTCTAAATTGTGAGGAATAAGCGGTTCAACGCATGGATGGGTGGATATACCGATCACGTGATCGACAAGTAGGAACCTTTGTTTGTACTTGTATCTTACCCGCAACATGGAATGACGGACCGAAGTGTGTGCACCGGTAAATTGGCGTCTTACACACAAACACATCTTCTCTGATCATGCAAATTGGATATATGTAATTTCCCGATCCCCGTTTCCTCTTCGGCACTAGGTAAGGTTCCACATTTGGTTAATAATGTTCATAAAACGGCGTTGAACATCGACGGTAATGTTGTATCTCATGTTAGTACTGTAAAAAGTACCACCCAGGGAATTGTATTTCCGAAGTGGATATTTTGCCGTGACCGGCAGCGCGCCACTTAGTGCTATTGTATTTATTTTGTGTTTTTTGATTGTGTACTAGCTAGTAGAACACTGTAATGTCAAGGAGCTCACCCCGAAAGTGCGAGGTTACGGATTCGAGTCTCGCTTCGAAAAAAATTCAAAACTACAATTTCTTGATAACTGACGCCTTCTTAAAATAATTGCGTAAGTCACAAACACATTTAACCATTTGCATCATGAGATGATTTAGGCAAAAAAATTAATAAATGCAAAAACAAAAAATTATTTCGGCAATTATTTTAACAGGGTGACTATATGCTCCAAGCACGCTATAATCAAAACATATAAAATCGTATTTCTCAACAAATCCTAAAATGACCAATGCAACTTTTTTCCTTACAAAGCTGATACTCACGTAAGAAGCCTTAACTTAATCCAATTTAGGAATGGCAGCTGGTGGATACACAGGTTTATTGCACCTGCTGTCATCTAGTGGAAACGCATTTAATTGTGCTGGCATAGCGATGATGATGATCCTCATACAGCCTTTCCAGTTTCCAAATAAATCCATATATGCCTCAAAGTCAAAATGTATTAAATTTTTATGAATCAGATTAGACATGTTGAATGTTTTATATTCTACTAGTGTTGTTCCAATACTGGTATCGGCAGAGGCCCTGATACTGCATTAAAACAGTGGTATCGTCATCGGTGAGAACTAACAAGTAACATGCCTATACCATTATTTCCGACGCTAATATAGGACTTTGGATGCAGCATCTTGTGTCTTGGTTGTGCACGACATTCACTGATGTGTGACATGTTCACTGCATGCCGAGCCAAGATATCATATTGGCCCTTGAATGCTCTGAACCAAGGGCAGGACAGCTTTTTCATGTTGAGAAAAAAAAACCTTAGGTATCAGCATCGGCCGATACTGCAAAGCTGGGTATCTGAATTGGTATCTGGGGCCCAAAAAATATTATCGAAAAAACACTACTTATTACAGTAAACGTTTAAATGACTAATATCCCCAAGAGACACATTTTATTATTTACACATGGCACTTGAGAAACAAAGTCATCAGCCATAATCATCATGTTATTAATCATACTTCTACTTTCCTTTTTTAAGTGTACCTTGAATTTGGAGTCAAAATAAAGTCATGGCATCACTGGTGAGTAATTGTTTGGCTTGGTGACAAGATGCTCCCTTTTAACTGAACAATCAGTGTGACTTTTATTTCAATGTGTTAATTTTCTTATATTTTGTTATATTTAATAGGCACTTTGGGGAGGGAGAGCAATTGAACATTGTAAGAGAAACTGCTTGTTTGTTTTGCAGGGGAGCAGCAGTTCTTCTGGCACTGAATACATAGTGCGAGTCCCTAAGTGAGTAACCATACAGCATCTTCTACTGCTTTAAATGTCATGTAGATACTCAGAGAAAATACCTTGATATTAAATTGTAATGGTTTTATTTGTTTGTCTGGTGTTAACTAATTCTGCACTAGATATAGAGCCATATATTAAAAAATGGATCATATTGGGATATCTTTATTAAAATAAAGACAGTTCAGACAATTTGGATGTGCTCCCTTTTTGATTGGTTGTTATCTGAGCCCTGAGCACAGGTGATGTCATTTTGAGTCTATAGCAAGTAGCAAAATGTGATGTGTAGGTATTCATTGTACATGAAAAATAATGAAGTTATCAAATTCATTCTAGAAAAAATACGAGTATTAACTTTTTATGGCTGAAAATGGCTAATTCAAGTATCCCTTTAATTTGTTCTGTTGTAAAACTTTGTATATGATTCTTAAATTATGGAAACTATACTCAACAAACGCTTCTCTAATATACAGCTGTAACATATAATCAGGGATGTGATTTTTCCGCTAATTCGCGGAATTCCGCTTTTTTTATCTCCAAAAATAAAATGTTACAATTTTTTAAGTGGTAAAAAATCCGATTTCTTCTCTCGACAGCATTCCATTTTAGTGTTTCTGCAACTGAAATGAAACTGATCTTGCGATTGGCTGAAGTCTCCGTGTTGACCAATAAACGCGCTTGTTATAAAGGCATAGGCGTATGCCATTGTTTGTTGACCAATAAACGCGCTTGTTATAAAGGCATGCCATTGTTCATTTCTCAGACGTTTTTGCCGGGTGTTTAAAGAAATGTCCGTGATCGAACGCAAAGATGCTCCGCGAGTTAAGGAAATTGACAAGATCGTAAAAAACAAGTTTCGATGGGACTGGTTAGAGAAGGATATATCTACAAATGTTGGAAAGAAGACTGTGACGAATTTGTTCAGTGACTTTATTCGGAAGATCGATCGTGCCGGGAAAGCGCTTTGCATTTGGTGCCGTGATACCATTGACTATGGTGGGAGAGGTTTCAAAGCTCTTGAAAGTCACGCAAAGAGCAAAAAACACGTGAAAGAACTCCAGTCAAGAACAACAAATTATTCCATCGCTGGAAGTTTCGGTACCCAAACGAAAACTCCAGAACTTTACGGCCTCCATCCCTTATTGACATCACAATCGGAAGCGGTAATAGAGAGACGTGATCCACCCCAACAACCTGTACCAGTTGCTGACAGAGTCGTGAATTTTGAGGTCGGTGGTAAACGTTTCAAATTAATCGAAATCAAATTTTCGAAAATATTATAACGTAATAAAAATGGCCATAAATATTTAACATGGTTAATCATTGACACAAACTCAAATGAATGCTGCATGTTTGCACTTTTCAGGTTTCAATATGTTGACTGTCTTGATGTATGCAGTTCGACGAATGCATGATTGTGTTTTTACCAGAGCTTGCTGCATGAGGTATTTTATGTTTTTGTCATGCATTATGTATTAAATTAAGAATGATTGATTAAATGATTTATTGCATGGTAAATATATATGATGATATTCTCAGTGATAGTTTTTAAAAGCAAAGGCAGTCCAATGTTTTTGAATGCGACTGATTTTGAGTTGACTAAAACTGCAAGGTTATATGGGATAGTTCAATATACATTGAAAATTTATGCTGTTGTTTTGTCTATTTCTTTGTCATCTGAGTGCATTGAAAGTACTTAAAAACACGGAAAACCCATGAGCTCTGGACCTAGCTGAGTGCCCGCGGCCCCCAGACCCCCGGCTAAATTTTCAGATAATTTCACTTTGGTCAAATCACATCCCTGTATAATATATTTCAGTCTTAGTAAAAGCAGGACATTTCAAATCTTGAACTGCAGGCTTACCAAATAAAGTGGAATAAGAGCATATGCAATAGAATACAGTGAATGAATGTTTTAAATTAATGTATGGTGTATTGTCCCCCTCCAGAAACACTAACAAGAAATACAACATAATGGCTTTTAACGCTGGAGATAAAGTCAACTGTTCAACATGGACTCAGGTAAGTTTAGTGATTGTTTACCTACAATAAAAAGATGAATAGAATGATGGTCATAACTGTTGGTAGTGGCAAAGAGAATCTAAACAAACCCAAACTGTTTATAAAAAAAAGAAGAAGAAAAAGAAAAGACAATTCCAATGAAGTTGGAACATTGTGTTAAACATAATTTCAAAACAATACAATTATTTGCAAATTATGTTAAAGCCATATTTAATTGAATACACTACAAAGACTATATTTAATGTAAAGCTGCTTAATGCAAAAAACAGAATTTCAAATCGCTACTGCCACATGTGGCTGAAAATGAAACTGCACACTCCCTTCGTCACATACACAATGCGCACATGACATCACATCCGCAGACAGAGGTGGAACATTTTAACTCAAATCCACTCTGAAAACTATACGTAGTGTTCACTGACGTCTGGGTCAACTTTCCAGCGGACTCAGCTGTGTTTGTATTGTGTACACTGAATATTTTTTTGTTATTGATGAATGTCACCCCCAGCTTCCTCTAACGTTAATTGTATAAGCAAGACATATGCGCAAGATTTTGCTCAACACTCCTTGCAAGCGGTACACGTTGAAACGTTTTAATTAATGGAATCGATTAGATTACAAACATTTGCCGATGTTACTGCCGGGTCTAGATGGCAACGTATGCTCTGAGGTAGGATGGCTCCCAAAACAGACATTCTTCTGTACTTTCAGTTTTTATTGGTTGCTGTGTTGAGTGATCATTTGTGAATTTGAGGTGAAGAATCTCGGGTTATTTATTAACCAAGTTAGCTAGTTCCCTGACTGCACTAGCTACTAGTGCTAGTGTGTTACAACAAAAACAACATTATTCATCACTTATTTTCCTACACTTTAACAACAATTTCAACTTCTGGGCTGCTGGGAAAGGGAAATAAGAGACCTTAAAGAGGGTATTTGGAGAGATCTCAAAATCTGAACATCTTGACCACCAGATATTTTTAGCCAGAGCGAGCCACAGATAGCGGCTCACATATAACACAATCACATTATGGTAAAAGCATTTTTACCATCTTACAATGACACTTACCTTAATCAAAATGGTCAGAACGCACTTTGGTAGACTTTGTTTGGAAATCCTTTCGATGTATCTTTGCAATTCCGGACACTTCTTTGTCTGTTAACATTCGACAAAATGTGGGCAAATGACGTTATGTGAATACTATCTATTGGCCAGAGGCTTGCAGGAGTACCCTTTGTGAACAGCTAAGGTGTTAATCTGCTATTTAGAAGATGTTTGAGTCATAAATGGTCAAATAAAAAGGCTATTGTGAAGTTATTTTGGGCAATTTTCTACATTGAGCAGCTTTAACTTAGAATTTTATAGCTTTAAGGTGTTTAAAATAAGCTGGGACAGGGTCATGTTTACCACTGTGTTACATTTGCTAAAAACAATAAAGTTGATCAGTTTGAACATTAAGTATCTTGTCTTTGTAGCGTTTTCAGTTAAGCATAGGTTGAACATGATTTGCAAATTGTTGTATTTTGTTTTTATTTATGTTTAACACAACATTCCAACTTCATTGGACTTAGGTTTGTATCTGAACCTCTTCACTCAGGCTCGCATGGAGAGAGACATGAGCGCTCGGAAGATATATGGAGAAGAGGAGGCAACGGAGGGTGCTGCTGGCAGCGAGTTTGGCAAAAAGCAGCGTGAGGAGGCGCGGCGGAAGAAGTATGGTATTGTGACACGTGAGTTCAAAGTAGAGGACCAACCTTGGATTCTTAAAGTCAACGGCAAGGCTGGAAAAAGGTGTGATGGAAAAAAAACACATTTTTGTTTTCTCGAAAACTTAATAATAGCTAAAGATGGACTACCCTCTCTCCTTTTGTCTACATAAGGTTCAAAGGTCTGAAAAAGGGGGGTGTCACAGAAAATGCATCCTACTACATCTTCACTCAGTGTCCCGATGGAGCCTTTGAAGCCTTCCCTGTTAACGGCTGGTACAACTTTACTCCGGTGGCGAAACATAGAACTCTCACTGCAGAAGAGGCTGAAGAGGAGTGGGGCAGGTGAGAGGGGGGAACATTTAGACGGTGGGAAAGGACTACGGGTTAAAAGTTCAGGCTCAGTAGACTTAATTTGTGGATTGAAAGAAGAGACAAAAAAAAAACTAGTTCTCGTGAAGAGACCATCATTAGGTACTGCTGAACAATCTAAATCTTACATAAATAAGTACAGAGAATGGATGGAGGACTTATAGCTTAACATTATTTCTGTAGTGGTTGAACTTATAAAAAAGCATTTTCTTAGGCTTGACTGGATAGTGAGGTGAGGAAGTTGTGGCTATTTAACTCAATGGTTTGCTAGGTAAATGGAGCCATACAGTTCTCCTAAGTTTGCATTCCCTGGAAGAATTTGTGACCAGCAATGACCTCAGCCACAAGTGCCAGGAATATTGTTTGGAATGTAAAGAAAAAAACTCAAGAAACTAGCTGAAAGGCAGGCTTATCTGCAAAATAGTGGTTTTGCCCGAAATTCAATATATTTACTGTTTACATATAGGTAAGCATTGACCACAGTTGTGTGGGGTTGGAAAAGCTTGTAAACGTTATGCTGAAATTAGTGTGCTGATGATGGGAACGATTGTTCTTACATTTTCATGACATCCACAGGAGGAACAAGGTAGTGAATCATTTCAGCATCATGCTTCAGCGACGTTTACGTGAGCAAACGCAAGGTGACGAGGAAGAGGAGGAGAGTGAGAAATTGACAAAGAAGAAAAAGGGCGGTGGTCGAGGGGGCGACCTGCGCATCCACGATTTGGAAGATGACTTTGAGATGAGCAGCGATGACAGTGACAACAGTGACGGTGAGGAGCGGCACATTTGACGATAGTTTCACAAGCATTTGTTTGTAGGAAAGATGCAGTTTGTCATTGCAATGCAGCCGCGATGAAAATGTCCTTGCTTGTAGATGGAGAAGGCAAGACAAAAGCAAAGACTGAAACGGGGAAAGGAAAATCAAAGAAGAAAAAGAAGAGCAATGACAAGGACGCTTTGGAAGACAGCGATGATGGCGACTACGAGGGACTTGAGGTGGATTACATGTCAGATGAAAGCAGGTCAGATCTTGTTTTGTTTTTTTTTACTCAAAATGTAGGATTTCTTTCCATACAGGAAGACTCCGCTGCACACTGAGCGACACAGCCGAACGCGACTTAAGTGGGCTGTGGTTAAGCACTGGATTATTATAGACATTATATAATGGAAAAATTGAGGCTCTGTATTGGTGTTTCAGGCTCATTTATTAGTTTTTATTGAACCACTAAAACATGGTGCATTTGTCAGTCCACAAGCGAATTGTTTCAAAGAGAGGAAATGAGCGAGAACAAAGAAGAGAATGTGGATAGTTTGCGAGGCTGTTGCCAATGACTGATCTCCCCATTCAATGAATGCACCCGTGCTTTTCAGTGACAGACTCTCCAAGCTTGGTTTTCTAGCAAAACCGGTGGCTGACTGTCAGCAATTCATGGATGCTAGCTGCCAACTCCGCACTCTAAGCTTTGGCAATGTTGCTCGGTGTGCGGCTATATTCTCCCGTTCACCGGTCTTTGGCTGGGCTTGCACACTTTTCATCGACACGCATAATCTGGGAGTGATTTCACACCTAAGTGGCGTGATTCATTAACAACTGGGGCCTGCTGTAAATCATGGCACATAGAGTTTTCCTGAGACATCTGAATGTCGTTGAAATCCATGAGAAAACAATAGCATACTTTAAGAATAAAGATTCCAATGTGTCCTCAGTTGGGACACACGCGCCGCTCCAACGAACACGATCAAGGCATGCGTGTTTTTATTCTATAGATAAATCCAAGCAACAGCATTAATTTAACCACAGTACTGTGCTTATATCTGATTGCTTGTTTGGAGGTCCAATAAAAAAGGGATTCTGATAACTGTCTTGCAGATCAGCGGTGCCCAACCTTCTTTTTTCCATGTCACTTTATCACTTAGACATATTTTTGACAATCAGCCAATAAATATTGAAACTGAAATGCTGTAATAGCCAACTCGCAGTACAATTTTTATCAGCTCAATGAATTATTTTGTGTTCAGTCTCTCACCATACTTTACCTTTTGATACATTTTTGAAATATCGCAACTTATGTTGTAACTGAATCAAGTGCAATATAATGTTTCACCTTCACGAGTTGCTCAAGCCTAGTATAGCTTCTGGAGCGCGTACGAGGAAATCCGCCAAAGTCGACAGGAAATTGTGCGATCGCAGATTTAACAGGTAATGGCCATATTTGGGTGTTGCTCCACTCAGAGATTGTATCTGGTACGAAGATGCATAAATTAGACTTAAGTGGACGGGAGAATCCATGCAGCCAGAAAAGTCTCTAAGCACATGGGAGAAAATGACCCTTAGTCTTTACTAAATCAATGATTTTGTCTTCTATAAGCAGTTCAGATGAAGAACCTGAAAAAGGAAGGCCCAGCAAAGGAGAAGAACTCCCTAAAGGTCAAACCATTATATTATGATGGCCAAACGTTTGAGAGATGTTTTTCATGTGACGTAGGAATTTTATTGCATTTTTTTTTTTACTTTACAGGGATCGATGAGGCTTCGGAAAGCGAGGAAGAGAGCGAAGAGGAGAAACAGAACGAGGAGGAAACAAAGGAGGAGGAGGAGGAGGAAGAAGGAAAGAAGACACAAGCACAGGCAGAAAAGAAGAAGAAAAAGGGTACAGACCTTTAAAGGGACAACATCATAGTGGTTGTCTCTAAAATGTGGTTATAAGAATAATACTGGACACACCGCTCTGCTAAAAAGTGTGCCTGGTACGCTAGCATAACAACCATATTTTTAAATAAATACCACTAGGATCTTTGTAAACTAAAAACTCTTATATCGTATCTCATTAGATAGTGGTTTATGTTTGTTTATGAAGAAAACCTTTACCTAATGTGAAGCGTGCATTCCAATGTGTTTCACAGACAGCAGTGGCGAATCAGACAGCTCGGACGACAGTGACATCGAGGGAGAAACGGCCTCCGCTTTGTTCATGGTGATTAGTGTGTGTGTGGAGGAAAAATTGAATATTCGGGCTCCAAAATATAGAGTCAGTGGGATTAAACCTGACAGTGATTGCAAAACAACATATATATTGAAGAGATTGTGTCTATCCAAAATGAGTCTTCTTGTTCTCTCTTGTAGAAGAAGCGCACTCCTCCAAAACGCGCAGGAGGGCGCGGCTCTGCCGGAAGCTCCAGAACTGGCAGCCGGCCGGGGACGCCATCTATAGACTCTGCCGCCACCTCCAACACACTTCGTGCTGCTGCCAGCAAGCTCGAGCAAGGTGCGTACATGCACATTATTGACTTCAATGGCCTATGTTGTGATGTGGGGCCCCAACAAGTCTTGATAAGATGAAACGTTGAAATTCAGGGGAGCCAAAGGAGTCTATTATTAAAGATGATGTTATTGTGCTTTGGTTGGGTGTGAGTCCCAAAATAACTTTTTCTTGTGCCCTATTTTTACCTAAATAAAAATTTCTCATGGGCGCACTTGTCAATTGTTTCACGTTTCATATTCTTATCAGTGTTAATCAGACCTTACTTTCCACCAGGTAAAAGACAGACGCAAGGTCCAGGGACAGATATGCCAGCTGCCAAAAGGCTCAAGATGGACCCCAGCAGTCAGAGCCCTGCTCCCTCTGGGAAGAGCACGCCTCAACCGCCATCAGGAAAATCTACTCCCAGTTCCAGGTACTCTTATATCACTCATCCGTTTACACCTTTCTGCGCTGTTAGTTCATATTGGAATGACAATAATGTAAATGGAATGGTGAGGGGAGTTGGCTTGAACTGCTCTTTTTGGTCTACCCACAGTGATGTACAGCTAACAGAAGAAGCGGTCCGCCGTTACCTGATACGGAAACCGATGACCACCAAAGACCTGCTGAAGAAATTCCAGACCAAGCGCACAGGCCTGAGCAGTGAGCAGACAGTCAACGTGCTGGCGCAGATTCTGAAACGCCTTAATCCGGAGCGCAAAAACGTTAACGACAAAATGCATTTTTATCTCACGGAATAAACATTGGGATGGGAAGGCTCAGGATCACCAACAACCTTTTGAAGATGAGCATTATAGAAAATGGACGGATGATTGGAATAAAGAAAGGACAGAAGGGGATGGAGGGAAGTGAAATAATTATTTTATAGTGTTTTGTTATTCTTATTTGACACAAGATCCAAAGTGATTGGTAGGTAACTTTTTTCCCCAAACCATTAATTTCATGTATAGCAACAGGAATTATGTTGTGTTGAAAAATAAGCTATTACTGTAGTGTACACAACTAAAAGCTTACATATAGGATTAGGTTGTTTTCTAATAAAACTTTGCTATCACATAAAGGTCTTTAGGCATTTGTGTTTTAAAATGAAGTTGTGGTGTATTTGCAGCGTGTTTTTTTTTTTAGCAAGGGGCACCTCCTTGATGAACATGATTTAATGTTATAAGTTTAACAAACATGCCATTTTTGGGGGTCTCCTGAGAAGGTTTTTTTTTTGGGGGGGGGGGGGGGTATGAGGATTCCACCCGACGTCAGCTAAGGTACACAAACTAAATGCATTAGCTCAGTCAGCCCAGTGTAGTTATTTCATGCAATAAATCTGACCACAAATTAGACACAAGTAGCAGATGGCTGACCAGTACGCCCAAACGGCTCACTTAGCTGGCATTCAAATATCTCATGTGAAAGCTTGTGGACAAGTATAAGTTTATCTGGAAGCACAGATAAGCCGAAATATATGGTACACAAATGTTGAATCAAGACAATTGGACTGATGTCAATGATGACAATTGATGTTTCATCCTTACCCCAGAAGATTTATTAATTCCTTAAATGATGTGCAGGTGTCCCTTCCATAATGTTCTATAGTGTTGGGACCCGTTAAGGGAATGAGCTACTTAGATAACTTTTTCTTCTTTCTTCTTTGTTGCTCATACTAGATGACAAAATATTTTACTGCTTTGAACCATTTATACCATCTTTACCACCAGCCAAGATCGAATAAGTTTGTCAACATGCCAACAAATTGAGATTTGCAGGGAAAATAAATACATCGTAGAGGACTGCATATTTGACAAACATGATAAGAGGTAACACATTTATTTATTAATGTAAAGGTGATAATTATTGTAATCCATGAAAATATGGATTCAAAACATACTTGGTAATGTATTTTCATCAAATACAAATCATCTTGCACATTTCATTCTGGACGTGGACTACTGCCCATATATACAGTGAAGATGACATCAACCAATGAAGGCCATTTATATTGTCTTTGGAGCTCAGGTAGAATTCATATCTCCGCTGAGCTAAAGTGCATTTTAAGCCGGAAGGTTCCGACAAATAACAGAGATGCGTCGCTGTCGAGGCACTCTCAATCCATTAAACAAAGACTCTTCCTCTTTTAAGATCTCATGAGTGAAGTTGTATCTGGCCTGGTCCCTGTAATATGAGAGGAGAAAGACATTAGTACGAAAGGGAAGTAAAGGGATAGCCACAGCAACTACATTTCCAAATAAGGTACTATCGGTGCTAAACCTTAGAATATAGAGGGAGCGTCGAGGCAGCAGCAGGTCAAGCCACTCACTGGGAGCATCTTCTTTGACTAAGCGCATGACACTATCTGAGAGAAGACTCAACCCAGTGATGGTCCTGCCACAGAACTGTAAAAAAAAAAAAAGACACAAAACAAGTGCATAGTTGTTATACTGTACATTTCCAATTGTCATTAATTTTAATGTCATTTACCTTGACACTGTCAATGTGAGGTTTGATATAGCCGGTTTTGTCCAGATCTAGGACATGGACAGGGCCAAGAACTGAGCTTCCTGTGGCAAACGCTACAGATCGGACACGGGTTAAGATGGTCTGGCATGCTGCTCCCCACGTCTCACGTTCCGTTTCTCTGTATCCATGAATAGCCTAAATGGAAGGAGGTGAGCACAGAAAGCATGGTTAAGATTAACCTGGTGAATGACATGGGAATCAACAAATAAGAGTGTAAAGTTGGCTGTTGTGAGCTCAGGTTTGCGGCTGGCTGTTACCTGGTTAACTGTCAGCCAGCCTGCATGTTAGGTGATTTCCTAGGCATCTATTTTGGTACCTTTTGTTCAAGAAAGCGATTGATGGTGCACCCAGTGGCTGTCTGTAACCACTTGTATTACGATACGGTCTAACTAAAGGTGATTGGCTAAATTAAATGACCCAATCGATCACCTAATGTTGGCGATCACAGACATGCTTTTGTGGTGAGTTAGTTCTGCTTTGCAATTTGCTATCTTTTACTTTAAAAGTGAAACAAGAACAACACTTTCTGTTTTTTCACTTCCAACTCAAGGACGCATCCTGCACTCGCTCGTGACTTCTATTTTGTTGATATTGGGATTTTTAACTACATTGTTGCAATATGCCTGGCAGGAAAAGAGCTGACGAGACTTGCAAAACTCAAAGAAATGGTCATCGAAAATGAAAAAGAGCATCGAGCCACTTCTGCAGGAAATTCAGCAGTTGAAGAAAGAGACACAAGAAAAAGATCGACACATTGTCGCCTTGGAACAAAAAGTGGATGATTTGGAACAGAATCTTCGTATCAACGATGTGATAGTTACAGGTATCCAGATCAAACCGTGCTGCGGCCCTCCAGCGAGAGCTGCGGCCGGCACAAGTGCAGTTGATTCTGACCAAGCTTCAGCGAACGAGACTGTCGAACAACAAGTGACAACTCAACTCAGAGATTTGGGATTAATTGTGGATCCAGCGCACATTCAGATGTGCTTTTCACTTCCAACTGGGGGGAAAACAACCACCGGCAGTTCTGATTAGGTTTGTTGACAGTGAGAAAAGTATTGCTCTTTTGAGAGATTGCTACAAGCTTAAAGGTAAACATGTCTACGTCAATGAAAATCTCACAAAACGAAAAGGGTACGACACTTGAGAAAGAATGGATTTAGAGACAAAACATGGACTGTAGGATCTTCATTCAATCAAAAGAAGACTCATCTGAGAAGAAAATACGGATCGTGAAAAGAGTGAAAGAATTTGCAGAGTTTGAGACAATAGCTGCAATCAGTAACTCACATCATTAAATTGTGGATTATGTCTTACCCAAATGAAATTATTGCAATATATTAGTAATTAACCCAAAACTAGAGCTGTCATGATTTGAATAATGTAAATCTAGCATATGATTACTTGCTGACACTGCCAAGGTTAACTCTTGTTTATACACCTGTATTGATAACATGTATTGCTGTTCCTGTAAGAATGTAAACATTGTCTGGCTCTATATCTGTTTGGACATTTGTTGCAACATGCAAGGCTGTCGTGATAAGGTTGTATAGTGGCTGCAATGTATCTGCTGTAAATAGTTACAATGGGATTGGAAACATGGTTCCGGGATGCGCATAGCAGGGGCTACTCCGCCGAGTGGGCTGGCCTTGGTGAGCGCTCAGATCTAAGCATCATCGGATGCTGGCAACAGTGGTGGCTGAACTGACCAGAATGGAGTGAACATTGCTGTGGACGCAATGGGCAAAATGCAAGCCCATCGACTCTTCTGGAAGCCACAACATGTGTGAAAGCTGATCCAAGGTCAGCGAAGACGCTACTGGTAAACGAGCATGCGTTCGCCTTGGCTGCTTGCCTGGTTGGGTGGGCCTGTTGGTGGCGTCCGGGAACCGATTTATCAATTCCAAATGTTTGGTACTAGCTGCAACTTAAACACGGACATTACTCAAGATGAACTTAGCGAGGAGCGTGCAGACTTAAAGGTGTATTTAAGGATCTTCTCGAAAAGTAAAAGCCAAACGTTCATTTGTCACTTAAAAAAAAAAGCATCCTACCAGCGCTCCTGCTTGTCCGGGGGAAACGCCTATCACATGTCGGGAACATGCAACCTCATCTTCATCATCATCTTAATCAGTCTCTGCAGCCGGTCTCATTTCATAGACCATATGTGTTGTAGTCCTGCAGGTTTTTGGAGGTTTCCCTACACAAGCTAAATCCAATTAGCAGGATCGTTATCAGGCTTATGCAGAGCTTGCTGATGAGCTGATCATATATCACATCATATACAGCTCTGTTGGAGAAGGAAAACATCCAAAACCTGCAGAACTGCAGCCCTCCAGGACCGGAGTTTGACACCTATGTCATAGACGGATGTTCTCTTGCAACTGTCAGCCATTTTTCAAAGTATGCGGTGAGATCGGCGGAGCTACAACGATGAATGGCTGAATCCGAAGCCCTGCGGCTACATGCTAGAAGCACTTCAAGTGTGCAACGGTGTTATGGCAGATTGATTGATGGGATCAATAACAAATCGTTAAGATGATCCACCCGGAAGACACAGCGACAAAAGATCCTTGAATACACCTTTAAGTCTGGGATTGATAACAATATGAATCAATGACTATCATAATCAATGTATATGACTGATGCGTATAGTAAGAATAGATGAGGACGGGTTACTAATCAGACATGGCTTCTACCAGTCAGCCCTTCGTTCGGATGTCAATGTTGCAAATGATATGATGTGATCGATGTCACCTGTAATAGTGTCAGTAGGGGAAAAACATAATAAAATAAAAGAAAAACAATTTCTCCTAAAATAAAAACCTAAATTCTAATATTATTGCTATGAAGTTGTATGAATTTATTCTCACTAATCTCTTCTTCATTTCGTGGCATTTATTTTGACTGCACTAGTACTGCATGATAGTGTTGATTAGTATACGAGGGGTAACCTAGTGTGACTACACTGTTTGTGAAAATAGTAATACATTAGGACTTACATCATCCCAGTGATCAAATTCGTAACGTTTCTTCTTCAAACCGGGTTCCAGCTCACGCAGAAGGTCACCCTCCTCCTCCTCGGTGAGGAAGGCCGTCATCACCTCAACCTGTGACCCGAGTCTCTGCACCAGAGCCCGGCTTGACCCGACTATCAGCGGGTCGTCCCCTTCAGCTTTCAGGCCGCTATCTGCCACAAAACTCAGGTAGCGAACGGGACTTTTGTAAAAAGTTACCTTATTAAGACTTTTTGCCGCATTCAGTAGCAGTTTCATATTTCTGTCTAAAATGCAATCTTCGCACTGTTATGTTTAGTATTAGTTTCGTATAGCTGTTTTTTTTTTCTTCGATTCAACTACCAGCGTAGGACGCCATCTTTAAAACGTGATGCATTTTGGGTAGCGTCGCCAGAGCAAAATAGTGATCCTACAGTTCTTCAATATGACCACTCGAGGTCAGTAAAAATCGGGATTTTAAAGTCACGTCTGCATTTTTTCTTTCTAAACTGGTTCACACCAAAAAGAAGAGACGTCTGGCAACGCCACACCATCTATTCAGGTTAACCATAGTATTGAACATAAATCGACACTGAACAGTAAGCACCATTGTCTTTGTTTGAAAAAGGTTACCGGTTTTGTTGGTGGACCCTGTTAATACGTTTTAGTTTTATTGGTCCATTTTATTGTGCATAAAATATACCTGCACAGGAAATCATAATGCGTGTGTAGGATAACATGCCATCTCATGGTGCAATATGTGCGCGCGTTTAGTAAACTTGTTAGATAAACTTGTTAGATAAACTGATGACTTCATCCTTACAGATTCCCCAAGGAAGAAGGGGGGGGGGGGGGGGGACAGACCAAAATTTGACCTACTTAGCACTCAGGACATGGAACCGTTTCTCTGCTCACTGTGTTGTTACTGAAGAACCAGCCATAGTGGTGCACAGAGACTATAGAATAGTTGGCATACAATTGCTGATCTGATTGAGATACAGTATCTTGTGCCAAAGAACCAGTTAGGGATTGAGACATTAATGCACGGAAATAATTAAACTTTAGCGTTTTGGAAAATGGATGAATGGATGGAGGAGGTGATTTCCCCCCACTCTTTTATGTTTGTACTTTTTTGTTTTGTTTTGTTTTTACTAACTGCATATATTTGAATTGTTCTGTCCCACACATGCAGTGAGGGAGCAAGTCAGAGTGAGGGGGCTTTGCACATGACAGGAGTAGTGCCCGGTGCCTTGCTCAATGGCGTCTCGGTGATACTCAGGAAATCATCCAGCCTCCACAATTCATAGTAGGTAGGAGTTACTTGTGTTGTGTGTCCATGGCAAGTCTATTTATTTGGTCCGGATCAAGTCTTAAACCTGAGGCCCTCGCCTTATGGATGAACTACTACCACAGCTTTATTCATCCGAGATGTTAAAACATACATTATGCTTATTATACACATAATATCCATGTTCAAACACATCCATTATTTATAAAAGGATGATTAGTGCACCCTCTGTGAGCCTACTGGTGGTCTTGTTCAGTGAGCATCTGCAATAAATCTTATACCCCCACACCAACACTCAATTCACACACAGACAGACACACACACATACACATGATTGATGTGGTACCCATTTCATTGGTGAATGCCATGTTGTTGCCCCCAGCCTTAGTCATCCTCCTGTTTTTCACTGTATAACTGGATCCAAATGCAATTACAATGGATTTTATGTAATTATGTGGAGCCCTAATAACACAGTGGCATATTATGTATTTTGTGCAAAATATCAGGGTATCAACCAGGGTAACCACTGCTCAATGCAGTTGGTATGTGTAGCATGACTGAAAATATGTAAATAAAATAAAATAAAATACAAATACAGCATTAGACCCCAATTCCTTTTTTTTTTCTTCATTTGTTGTCTTTCTCACTGTAACACTATATTTGAAACAAACATCCAGTTTTTCTGTTGCAATGATGTGGATTCATCTTGCAGAGGTTTACATCTCAAGTCTACATCGGATGGAGTGGGTTCAGCAGGGGCGGAGTGCACTACAAGCATCCAGCCATTGAATTATTCAGTCTTATGAATCATTGAGTCACGACACTCCTTTTTTGGCCCTCTCCTCACATCTTAAGACAAAGTCAGCTATCCACCATTTTTTTAAAGTATGTCTTGTCTTAAACACTTTCTGGTCACTGTGGTAAAAAGTAATGGTGTCATACTGTAGGTACGGTCTCAGGAACAAAATATCAGGAAGAGCCTAATAGAACATCTGAACTTTATTTTAGGTTTATCAGAGGAACTTTAAGAGGGAAGTCAACACAAAAAAATTATTCACAATAATATGTTCTATTCAGCCCCACCAGTCTAAACACGGTATTTTGATTAATATTTCGTTTGTGGAATATGAGTCAAGCAGCGAAATCCACCCGCTTTCATCCAACTCAGGGGGCGGCCATTTTGTCACTGTCGACTAAAGATGACATTACAGTTGCTCAGGCTCAGGTACGGAACAATCACGGCTCACCTGTTTTCTGAGTTTTTCTGAGTCGTGATTGATTGTTCCCCGAATCCTGAGCAATATCTGAGCATATCATTTTCAGTCAGCAAGTGGCAAAATGGCTGCCCCCTGACATTACGGACGTACATATGACTGGACTGTCAATGCCGCTTACTCGCTGTTGGGAAGTGAAGCCACCGGTGGCCATTTTACGTTGCCACTCACTAATGCCACTTAACTTGAATTCATTGATTTCTCCGCGGCGTTTTCATGTTATATTCTGCCTCTACGATGAAAATGCCACCGTGTATGACATACAGTTGTACCAATAAGTCTGGGAGCAGCGTTACATATACATTTTATTGCTGAGAAAATATTTTTAATTTCCTCTTATAATTTATATTTGTGGGTGCTCCTTAAATATTTGCCATCAACAATCAAGTGAAAGTAAAGCCCAAACAGGTAAAAAAATAAATAAAAATCACTGCAAAATCAAATGTGAACCTTACCTCTGTGAGTCACAGTTAGCGATATTGAGATGATATACTCTGAAAGGTTGATGCAAACATTGAAGTTCGCTCATCTCGAGCCTCTCATTACAGGGATCCTACACTCATAACAGTGTTTTCAGTGGAAAAACAACAACATAAGTTGTCAGTCAAAGTGGCATCCTAAAATGGCTGCCCTCTGGCTTCATCCACAAGGGTCCCTATCTATCTATCTATCTATCTATCTATCTATCTATCTATCTATCTATCTATCTATCTATCTATCTATCTATCTATCTATCTATCTATCTATCTATCTATCTATCTATCTATCTATCTATCTATCTATCTATCTATCTATCTACCTATCCATCCATCCATCCATCCATCCATCCATCCATCCATCTATCTTACTCTGTCTGCATGCCCTTGTGGTGGGGTCATGGAGCCTCTCACAGTCGGAAGCATTGCTTAAATGGACACACAGCTAAACGATCGCCTTGCTTTCTGGCGTATCAGATAGACGTTTAAGGTCGTGCTGTTATTGATTGTAGTCTGCACAAGGAAGGTTTCTCTCCTGTTTCAATCTCCAGCACGGGGCGAATAATTCTCCCGGTCACCCTTAAATATGTATCGTCATTTCCCATTCACAGAGCCAGCTTTTTCTGCAGTCAATCAATTAGGAAACATAATAGATTTTTAAGAAAGGTTGTCCTGTGATGTTGTGGGCTACAATCCTATGCTGTGCTTATAAGAGGGACTCACTACAGAGTACCCCCCCCCCCCCACCTCTCATTTAAGGAATCCATACAATCAAATAACAAACAGCATTTCTTTTATCCAAATGGAGCAGGTTCAATCAACTTGAATTGAGTAGCACTCCAGCATTGAGCCTTTTTGGCCTGTCAGGGCTGTTGTCTCTCTTGTTCAACAATGCGAATATAAGCCTTCACATTTGAGTGTATACTGTATGTAGCAGGCCACGTCAAATGTCTATGTGGCATTGCCCATCCCTTTTTCAATTTACATACACACATAATGCTTTGGTCCCTAGTGTTAATTTCGTCAACGAAAACTAAACAAAATCAATTTCGTCAACACACATTTTTCAACGGACTAAAACTAGACAAGACTAAAATCTATGGACATTTTAGTTCCTGAACAAAAACAAGACAAAAATGATATGATTTTGTAAAATCTTGTCTGCTAGTCTGTCACTCTGACACTGTCATGTGACACACAGTGACACACAACCTCTCAAATCATGCACAAACACATGGGACAGACAGGAAGTGGATTCACGGTGACGTGAACGGTTAAGAAAAAGTAAATTATAATTATAATGTAATAAAAATCCAACGGCTATAGTGTTCCAACAATAATGTTAATCCAACCGCTAAATAATGCTGGCTAATTTACTAGCTCATAGCATGGAGCCATAGTAGCCACTTTGATATATTGTAATTGTGTGTCAAGTTGTTTTTCATCAAAAAGATGAGAGAACATTTTATGTGTAATAGTTTTAGATCTGAAATGTTCAACATTATCTGCTGACAAAAAAAAAATGCAGGGGTAAAATGATTGTCCTGATTAAAACTAGACTAAAATGTTGATTAAAAAAAATAATAATAATACGTTTTCTTGGACTAAAGAATAGACTAAAATGCTAGATTACAGTTTTTCTCCATAGATTTGGCACATTTCTTGACACTGAGATGACATTTTCAGAATACCATGGGCAAATCCCCAAACCACCTTACAATTGGTGTCAACTGAATGGCAGTTCTCATTGCTTTCATCAAATTGCCAATGTCTTAGTACATGTCTCAATTGCCTGTGCAAATGGTTGTGTACATTTAGCCTACAGTTAGCACAATGTGCCCACATGTAGCACATTTTTCCAAATGAGTAGATCTTGCTGATCGAACTGGATTAGTTGTTTTTCAGTCTAATGGCTATCCTCTCCAAAACATGTCAGCAGGATTTCAAGTTATTATATGCAAAATCATCTGTTCAATTGTCAAAAATTGTCCAGCATATCACTGGGGATCAGTGTAGAGGATGGTTGAGACATTTTTCCTTGCTGCATTACAAGGGAAAATATCCACTGCGACGTGGATGAAAACCTTTGGCCAAACAGAGAACAGCGTATGGATGGCCACGAGAATGAGGACGATGGCCAAGACGGGGAAGGTGATGATCGTGACTGCACAGTAAATTCTGTAGAGTAAATTTGACTCTATTTTGATTGGGACCAAATAGAATCAGTTTTGGAGTAGGCTAATATTTACACTTGAAAGAGAGTAAAATAAAGAATTGAGTGGAGAATGCCAAACCGCAAACTTTGAAAACTGCTTATGTAAAATACTTTCCCCCCCTCAGTTTAATATAAAATGTTATTTTGTTAGCGGCACCTCTGCTGTTGTGACAAAACATTTAATGATTTTGACTGGCAGTGCTCACAGAATACCAAAGGGACGATGCATTTTGGGGGCACTGACTACTTGTATGACATAGAAATTTGATTTTGACACATAGGTAAGCTGTTTTGGGAGAGATATTAGCTTTTGCAGATGATCCATGGTGTTGTGCAAAATCATCCATTACTTTTGGCAAAAGCACTAAGTGAATGCAGATGAGCCAAAGCAATTGAGAAGGATCTTTGCAGTTGTGACAGTACCAGCTCTTTGTTTGGGAAAGGAACTTGCAGTGAAGCATGTGTGAGCAGTTTTGGGATAGATATGTGCTTTTGCTAATGAACTGATAGGTTGTGCACAAATGTCAGTCTGTTTGGCCAAATGAGCTTGCAGTTTTGAAAATGTCATCGCAGTTTCAAGAAATGTGCCAAACCTATGGAGACAAACTGTAATAGTCGACTCAAGATTGACTAAATCAATAAAAATGAGATAAGGTTGACTATGTTAAAAACTAACAAGCGTGATTGAAACTGGACTAAAACTGAGAATAAATTAATTAAAAAATGGCTGATTAAATTAACACTCAATAGTTTCAGCTTTGAATAACTTATTATGGTCAGCTCTAGTGGGTAGGGCTTCGGGGTCCCAAGGTACTGTGAAGGCGCTCAATATAATTTAGAGCACTACTACTGCTACTACCATTATGTGTTTTTGTAATCTCCAACATTTTGCACCTGGGGTGATTGCCCCCGGTGTTCACCGCAAGCAGTGCCACTGCAGTTATATTTGTAAAAGGCAGAATTGCTGCTACGGCTTTTATTATAATGTGCAGGTGTGCCTACATTTATGGAATGGTTATTTTTCTGGGGTACTGTGTACAACTGTACAACAGTACCCCAACTCCCACCCAAAGTCAGCTGGGTTAGGCTCCAGCACACCCATGATCTTAATGAGGATAAGCAGAAATGAAAATGCACTTTCCTTTGTTTTCTTTGACGGCGGTGTTCGGTTTTGGTGAACGGTATGGGATTTTTTTTAATAGGTTTTTGGTGAACTAACGAATACACACACACTCGCAAGCACACACATACTCACCCACATACAAAAAGAAAAAAGGAAAAAAAAGAGCAATGATGATGACATTACCGAATGAACAATACTGAGCTCTTTATAAAAAAAGAAGAAGAAAAAAAAGAAAAAGGAAAAAAAAAGGAAAATGCTGGATGAATACTCTGCATTAAGTTGCTTTTTTGTGCTTCTGTGGTTATTGATAAAATGGAGACATCATGTCACTTTTCCTCTTTCCCATCGCATGTACCATTAGCAATATAAAACTCAGTTTTGTTGACTGAGCGAAAGTCTTTTAACAACACACAACAACATTGTTTAAACTCCCAAATTGTGTTTATTGAGACATATTACCAGGGGCGGGAAATTGTAATTGTACTACAATTCTTGTGCGTTCAACTGGTTGGAGGCGCCACTGTATGTTGTGTATGAGCTGTGCATGTAATAGCAAATGGTCACACCTTGCAGATGCCACTGTTTATGAGTGAGGGGAGGGGAGGAAAGGTGGCCAACGTGGGGAAGGTGGGGGGTAGAGTATAGAGCGCTCTCCTCCTCCATTAATTTCCAAATGTCTGTTACTAAGAATAGCCTCCCTCCTTCTTCTCCTTCCATCTCGAACAAACACACGACTCGTATGCGCGCGCAGGTGCGCACGTGTACGCGCCGCATCTAACCAACACCCCTTTCCTCTGCTCTGCGCATGCATTTGGCAATTTCTATGCGCATTCAAATGAAGTTTGGAATACGCCTTCAAAGAGGGAGATCAGTACTGATGGCATTTTCGTCCTTATTGTGACTGACATGAATCAGGGCTCGGTTTAGAGCGCGAAGCAATACTGAAGCCGGCTGCAAATGGCATACGTGTGCAAGTAGATGCTTGCGTCATAACGTATGTGCGGCTCGAGCGCTCCCAGTACGGTGCATACGTCAGCTGTGTGGCTGCATAGTTGAGACACATACTCCGCTCTATCATTTCTTTCATTACTGTCTCCATCCATCCCTCCATTCCTGCGTCCCTCTCCTTCTCCTCCCCTTGGGGCTGCAGGTGGAGAAAGCCACCACCACCACCCCGCACCACCTCCCCCATACACTCCAATGAGAGCAAGAGGACGCTCTATCCGGACATCCAAGCGGTCCAAGAAGAAGGAGGTTCGACTTGATCGGGACACGGTGAGAGACTCTGTCCATGGGAGAGTGTAAGACGGCGGGGAAGAGGCCGTCCCACTCGTGTCTTTGACGCCGTGTGTCCTCTCCGTCCGTGGATGGCTAGGCAGGTGTTGCAAGCAGGGAGGAGGATGCAGTTCGCCGCTCTCATCTCCACTACGACGGCATGGACATTTTAAAGCAACATGGGATTCTCCGCCTTTCCCTTTTTGCACGGCGTTTTGTATTTTTAAACCAATGACATTTTTTTTCCCCCTCTCGCGTTCGAGGCTTGTCAGACCTTCCACTTTAAGGTAAAATTAGCAGTGCCACACCGCCACGTTATCGCAACACTACCAAATATTGCGGATGTTTTAGAATTAATTAATTAATTAAATAATGGTCGCATTCTATTTCCAATGTTTTTAAAGTGAACTCGGTGGTTTCAGGGATGAAGAATTGCACCATCTGACCACTAAACGTTTGAGTTGTTTTTTTACCATTAGATGCCGTGAATGTGATTTATTAGGCCCGTGCCGTTTTAGAGGCGTCTGTACTGTCATGACATGTTGTCATGACAGTGAAGAACTAAATCTTGTGGCGCCTGTGGAGCGTTCTGATGCAGCAGGCATGACGAGCCATGGTTCGTGTTGAATAAGTCCCCATGATCTGGCGGTGGGAGTTCGTCCTCAGGGTTTGGACGGATCCAAGACTACTGTAGGACTTGAGACGCCGTTCAGTGCGAGTCAAAAGACCAAACATTTGATTCTCTGGCATCCGCGGTTGGCCCCTGGCAGAGACGGACAGGGAAGGTGGTCTCTACGTGGCCCCCCAGACCAGAAGCTGCACAACCTCGACCCATTCGAACATATGAGATGTTCTGATCCAGATGGGATGTAATGTGTGGCTGTGCATCTGAGCACCGGTCTCCTTCTCCGCTGCTTCGTCAAGATTGGCTGCTTCTGGTTTCCAGAGAATGGCGCGGTTTGGAGACGAGGTACCAGCCAGGTACGGTGGAGGGCCCGGTGGAGGGGGCCCAGGTGGCCGTGGTGGAGCCAGACAAGGAGGACCACACGGACATGGACACGGTCATGGGCATGGACATGGGCACGGGCATGCCCATGGGCATGGGATGGGCCACGGTCCACCCGGGGGGCCAGGAACCCAAAGAATGTACAAGCAATCCATGGCGCAGAGGGCCCGGACTATGGCCCTGTACAACCCCATACCAGTCCGCCAGAACTGCTTCACTGTCAACCGCTCCTTGTTTATTTTCAGTGAAGACAACTTTGTGAGAAAATACGCCAAAAAGATCACCGAATGGCCATATCCTTTACCTGCACTGTTGTAAGTACAATCCCACTGAAGAGCAGGTAGGCTCATCATGATGGAGTGAATGACAGAGATCTAACAAGAATGCATGTCCACGTGACTGAGGCTGGACTTGTAATTTACGCTTAATGAAAAGGTGGCGGCAGAAACTGCAGCCCCCTTTTTATGAGCTGTTGATCGGCATCAATCACTTCTGTTAGTAATTCCACGTCACATCACATGGGAGCCTGATATATGATCCCTGAATGGACTCTGTGTGCGTGTGCGTGTGCGTGTGCGTGTGCGTGCGTGTCTGTGTGTGTAATTGTGTTTTGATGCAGATAGGAGGGGGTGTGGGTGGTATCTAGGGGGCGCTGCTGGTTGCTGATGTCAGCAAGTACAGATTAGCAGAAAGAACTGGGAGAGGAGGGTAATGGAGGCATGGGTGATTCCAGGAGAGAGGAGAACCAGCTTCGGTGTGTGGGTGTGTGTAGTATACCTGTGCCTAGTGCTTTACGAGAACAAAGGTCTGACCACATAGACAGTCATGGGGATATCTTGCGCATTGGGTTCCAAAAATCAAGTGTCCTTTGGGAGCAATGAGACCTGAGCATGTGTGTGCATGTCTATGACGCAAGCTTCCGTATTACAATTCTGCAGGTGTCTTTCTAGTTATGGCGTGCGTGTGAGCTTGAAGGCATGGCCATCTTTTCAATTGTACAGACCATGTCTTGTCGTTTTTCATTATTTTTAAGACTAAAAAGGCTCAAATCTGCATGAATGTGTCTTCCTTTCCCTCTCCGTGTGCATGTATCTGCACATTGCACCATTCAGCGTAAATGAATCGCAAGAGATTTCTCCATTTTCAAGTTGTGTGAGTGATGTTCGTCTGAATCCGCGTAAATTAAACTTTGTGCTCTGTGAGTGTTAATGACATGAGTGGAAATTAGAGTAATGATTGTATTGATCGCTGCCGATGCTTGAGCTGTGACATAACTACACACACTAATTGGGCTGCTCTGGTGAAATGCAGGAGCTACTTATGCTTATGACTCACAGTCTATTTACTAAACGACGGAGCTGTTCAAAAGGAGGCTGAGGTCGTATAACTTGGATTTAGTTTACATAACCTAGTGCTGACATTCAAATTCACTTGTCCAGGTTAATGTGTTACTGTGAAAGCAATTCATCGTGCAAATTTCTATTGAATGTTTTCAATGGGCAGAACCATTAAAACACATGACAGAGACAAGTGTGAGGTTGGTTAATTATATGTATCGTCATTTACCCAAAAATATGACAAGAAGAGGACAAAATAAGCGTTGACCTTTACAATAATGTTGAAACGGTATCGCCTGGACTTCTGTTGCTTTCAAATCTGTATTCATTGCCCTATCTTTGTTATTGGATGCTCATAATAGTTGAACTAAAATTTGCAGAAGAATTGTTGTACTTGCTGTTGAGCAAAGATGAAGAAAGCCAAGTCATAACTTTATCTATATGAACTAAATCTTGCACCATGATGCATTGTCCATGAAGTATTATGCTGATGAAAGTCTAGAAAGTATCATGCAAAATATACAGCTTTGTAACACAACTTGGAAAAGCAACGCCCATGGTTCATCCATTTATTGCCATTTGTTCTTTGACCTTGTATACTTTTAATGAGACCGCTATTAGAGCGCAGAAAATACATTACAATTAATCATGAATGTTACTTGAGTTCAACAATCGACATTCGGGTACAATGTTTCAAGTTGACAACATGAGAAATCTATGAAGAGAGGTTGGATTGTGCTAAGAGGCAAAGCTTGAATTGTTGAGGAGCAATGTGCTACAACGGTTTAAAAACATTATCCCATCATATGCTCATCGTCAACTATTTGGTTTGTTGTAGACAGTAGTGTGCCTGTAGTGGTCCCTGCAGAAGTGGGAATGCTCTAAATGTAGAGTATAGATAATGTTGAAAAACAATATTGAGTGAACAAAGAAAAAAAAAAACGTCGCTATTAGACCTCAACATTGTTTTAGGCTGAATCTTGAGTATTTGTCCCAATTTTTGACTTTTAACTAGAGTTGTTAAATGATTTTTTTTAAATCAGATTAATCACATCTTAGAATTTTCATTAATCATGATTAATCACAATTTCTTGCCCACCAAATTTGAAGAGCACCTTTTATGTGTTAATTAGTTCTACATTTAATGTTATGAGGTTGTCTTCAACATTTTTTGATCCACTGCACACTCTTATCCTCCTCTTTTTCTCATCAGTTAATTACTTGCGTAATTAAAAATAATAGTAAAAAAAAAAAATGACCCCAATATTTTGACATGAACAAATGTTTCTGAATGCCATACGCAAACATTTATTAAATGCCATCGTAGCTACTATAAAAGCACAGGTAAACTCGTTCAACATAGGTTAGTGCGTAACCGGTGGCGCCCACCTCAGGGATCAAATCCATACCGCGATCAAGTCTCTGGTGTACGAGCGCAAAAAGCTTCCGTTGAACTGAAATCCCAGGCTGCCGTTACCACTCAGGACACTATTTGAAGGATTATTTTCTTTGGCGTGACCCGCCCTACTCTACTTCCAATTAGCTTATCAGTCCTCATGCCTAATGTTAGCCAATGTAATCAGCGAAGGTAGCGGGTACCAGCCAATTAGAAGCAGAGGATGGTGGGCCATGGCTTCACCATTACTTGAGTAAAAAAATGGTGTGCATCAGGGGCTTTGAGAAGTGGGTATACACAATGCTGGCTGAAAAAGAATTGGGTATTCGCAGTATATTTGCATACAGTACACCACTGGTTGTAGATGACTGCAAGTTATGTCATTCATGAGTTAAAGTGGAAAACTAATCTTGGCAGCAATAAACGAGGAAATTGGTGATGATTCTTTAACAATTGGGGCATTTCAGATAACTGCAGACCATGTACTGTATGTAGTGCGATGTGTTTTTTAACAGCATTAACTAACGTGGCTCTGCAAACAACACTTTACTAGTAAATTGTCTACTTTATTTGATCGTCATAGAAATACTGGAAAAATACGTATTTAAAGTGGCTTCAAAGCCTTTGAAATATGAAGTGGGGTCTTAAAAGATATGCCAGTTATCTTGCACATACTGTATAATGTGATGGACTCCATGTACTATAATAGTAAAGTGCTTTGAAATAATATCAACACAGCTCATTTGAATAAAAAAAAGAATCATGTCTGGTAAAGTGTAAAGTGCCATTTACAGTCTGTCTGGACTCATGTTGTTTGTGATGATTCAGAAGTGATCTGTTCTGTGAAGAATGAATGCATGGAAGGAAAATAATATGTCTTGATGCACCAAGATGCATGTGTCTCTGTGGACTCATTGAAAGGCTTTATTTATTTGTGAACTGACTTTAGACACCGGGGATTGGCACATAAATAACAATGTGCTCATGTCCCCATTGTATGGCTGTTTAATCACAATTGGCATACTTTAAGGATGGAATTTAATATTATTTTAGGGGGAAACAGACAATATAACCACGTAGGCAAACACTTCTGGATAAAAACAAAACAATACATTTATAACACACATACATATATGGAGAAGTTTTGGCACATCAAAATATGCCACACAAACTCCTACACAAACAAAAAGATTTAGTGTTGTAGTAAAAGGTGCTGCAACTCAGTATTAGTGTGAGGGTGTGTATATTTATGCAACCAGGTTATTTTTAAAATTTTTAAATTTTATAGCTTTGGTGTTGTTTTTCTATAAAAACCTACATTTGAACATGAGTATGTGTAGACTTTTTTTTAGATCAGTGTATGCCTTATACAGCTGCATGAGCTATTCATGTATTATGTCTCAGAGCCTGACTCTATGATAATGAATGGGCGGCTACAGTGTGTAATTGACTCACATATGATGTCACACGCAGTTGGTTGCTGTAACTAAATAGGTCATCTATAGGACCTTGGAAATGAAATTCTGCCCTCATCTACTCTCCTTCTGACATTTGACCCCAAATTACCCTGTGACCTTGTCAAATGCGTATGTGATGTCATGCAGTTGTGTTACTATACGACAACGTGTACGTGTGTTATTATCTGTGTCTATTCACGTATTCATCCCTCGTATTTCTTTTGTCCAATGAAGTTTCCTTGGTGCAAGCTTTATTAAGTGATAGTTCAATACATACAGTATTATGAATGTGGCTACACAGACACACTTCATACATATGAATGTGCATGTACTGTCTGTAAACCATATGGTGCTGAGTGCGCCATCCATTTACATTGAAGTGCCCCCCCCCACCCCCCTGCTGTTGTAAATTGAGAGGAAGTCAATAAGCTCAAGTCCTCCGTAGCAACTATGATCTCCGTAGAAATGTTCAAGTGTAGAATAAAGGGTTTTACTTGATGATTTTACAAATCCCACATGGTCTCCATTGCTTTGCACCACAGCTAACTTAGCTTTTTGGTTGCGCTGTGCAAAGAAAGATGAGAAGGTAACTCGAAAATCGATTGGAAGTGTTGGACAGTGAAATACAGTCACACCATAAATGAGCGACCGTGCTTGTTTTTGGGTGGACGTAGAGTCCGTGATCTGTGTTTACTGCAGAATCTAAATTATGTATTGCTTTTTTCTTCTTTCCTGCAGCTCGCAAGTGTCAGTTGGTAACTACAAAGAATAAACATCCCTTCACTTTGTGTCTTGATATGTAGGTGCTTTTTCATTTGTTTCCAAGTTGGTTTGGTAACGTCTTGTCGTGGCTGTTCTCAAACTCAAATTCCTCAAGCTGTCGCATCTTAAAGATAACAGGACTTTTAGAAGCCAAACCTCATTTGTCAAGTTTGCTGCTTTGTTGGAAGTGGAGATGGATGGAGTGTATGCGTAAGTGAGGGGTGACTGCATGGAAGGATAGCTAGATGCGGATATATGAAAGGTGTGGATAAATGATGTATGATCAATTGATGTAGAGCTAGGGAATATAGATGGCGAAAAAATGGGGGAAGGGATGATTGGAATTCGATGGTCGGTCATGTATGTGTATGTTATTTTAGTAATAGTAATAGTTTGATTTAGAGTTTATCCTGACCGCAGCACACCTCAAAACATGTGATGCGGTATTCCAGTATGACTCTCGGAATGTCATCAGACAACTTCTTCATTCAGGGCTCTTGCATTTGGCTTCTGGTGTCTTTAGTTTATCAAGTGTATGTGTCAGCCTGCTATCAAACTCACCAAAAACAGCACCATTTATGTAAAAAAAAAAAAAACAACCTCTTTGCATTATCACATTTTATGGAGGTAATAAAGAAAACAGTAATATAATGCAACCAAACCATAGAGGGCTAAGTCCATTGAAAGTTATATAGTGTTGTCTATGAATTTATCCAGATACCAATTACTTTGTGGACTGAAAAGAGAAATAGGGAGATCATTTTCTACTTTTGTTGTGTCTCTCTCTGAAACTGCTGCTCGTGCAGAGAGATGTAACAGACATGGGAGGGGGAAAAAATACAGAGCGGATACACACGTCAAAGATGCTGTCGTGTTCAAAGGATTGATCAAGAAGTAGTGTGTCAAACTCTGCTTCTAAATCATTAAACACAATACAGTGGAGGCTCAAACACTCTGGACGCACAATCATTTCTGGGTCATAAATACAGTGTAACCACACCTCTCGAATGCCTTAAATCTGGTTACATTTAACCTTTGATCTAAATTAAACACAGATAAAGTATTGTTATTTCAATTTGGCAGCGATAACGCTGCCAAATTTGAATGATTAGTAGGGGTGTGAATTGCCGATTCAATTCGTATCACGATTCATAGGTCACGATTCGATTCGATTAATCCCGATACAAATCCATAAATTGATTATTGCGATTTTTTTAAAACTCAAATTGAGAAAATACTAATCAGTAAACTTGTACATGTACACTGTAAGATTTGTATGAAAATGTATTTATCTGAAAATTCAGGTGCAGTCTGTTTCATGTTTGAACAGCACTGAAATCAAATATTAAGGCTTAATGTTCTATTAATATAACATTCTTCCATGCTTAATGTGTAAATCCTAACCCTAAGTAAGACGGGGTTTTTTTATATTCCCATTAAAAAATGATGTTTAAAAATCGATTCAACCGCATATTGAATCGATTTGAGAATTGCGCGCTGTAATATCGCGATATATTGCCGAATCGATTTTTTCTAACACCCCTAATGATTAGTATGTAAAAATGCAGCTTAAAGTCTCTAGTGGCTGGTACATAGCCCACCGGTTTGTTTTCGTCGCAAAGCGGTCGTGCTAGTACGAAGCCCTGTCCACATGCTTGCAGTCACGTCAGACTTGCTCCTCCTCTAATGAAACTCATGGCCAACGATGAGGCGCTCTAAAATGGCTTACTAGTATCCGAAGAGAAGATGCTTTTTCAGGGTGTAGCCATAGGCAGCTAGCTACCTAACTGCATGTCACAATTGCGTTGTGTCACATTGTGTTGACGGGCCCGTGGAGTCTTAAAATCAGGCGAGAGACTCATTGTTCCTGAAACCACAACGAAAAATTATTTTTGAATGCTATACTTCTGCTTATGGGTACATAATAATATTAATGTTGCTTAAAATGTGTTTTCACTATATTCTGTACTTATAATGGCAACTGTTTGTACCTTGCAAATCATTTCTACAAATACAGTTGTATGTTGAAATTTGATCAAATCCGCCAGTGTTTTAGCATCACAGAACAAATTGTATGACCACCATCAAATGTGCTAAATCCTGAATGGGAGCTGAGTGTGCTGAAATTGTTCAATGACATTTTGTCTTTATGATGAGCTCATCCCTAGACAGGTCTACACAAACACACTTTTAGACGCTCTGCTCCTTTTGTCACCCCTCCATCTCTGATTGATAGGAGCTGAGGTTTTTGTCGTCACCTCTCGCCACTGTCTGCTTGCACCTTTTCTCTCTTGCTTCAACCTGATCCGTCATCCTCCCCCACTCTCTCCTCCCCCCCATTCACTGCTGTCCCGCTCACTCTACTCGCCAGTCGCACTACATCTTGTCCTTCCTCCAAAGGGCTGTTTTCGCTTTTTATGATGCTAATTTAAGTATTGTGGAGGTGTTTTGATCCTGGCAGCCGTGAGTCGTGTTTGGTTTGGTGCGCGCATTACTGTGTGTTTGCAATCTGTGCATGCGTGTGTGTTTGCCCTCAAGGTTCAATATGCCTAACTCATAGCTTTTGACTGTCTGGTAATAAATGTGTGAATTGATCCATATCGTAAGTTCCTTCAGGCACTGGAGCTCACGCACAAAGTATCTCATTGAATCTCAAATATCACATGCTGAATGGGGTGTACACAAATGTTGTCATTTTTAATTTCACTGATTTTATAAAATATATGCTGAGCCGTGTGTGTGCTTTTTAAAAATAATAATAAATAAAAAAAACATTCCAACGAACTCACAACCTTCAGTTTGGGAGACTGCCACACTACCACGTGAGCTATGCCCCTCCTATTGTTTGCTTATCTCCAAGAGGAGACCAAAAACTCTTGGAGTTACGAAAATTCCAATTGACACGAGCGATATGCTAGCACACAGCAGTAGTTGCGTGGCTCAGGGAGTAGATCAGCTGTTCCACAACCCTTGAGTGACTTTTATTTAAAGAAAATTCAATTCTTTATTTTACTCTCTTCCGAGTGTAAAAATCAGCCTACTCTAAAACTTAGTCTTTTTGGTCCCACTCTAAATAGAGTCAAATTTACTCTACAGAATTTACTGTGTAGGTATTTTGCTGGCTATTTTTTTCCGGTTCAATAAAACCCTGTCTCTCTCCGTGTGGTTGCCGCGCACCTCTCGTCCTGCAGCTCGCACCGCCCACAAAACTCTGGAGCGCTGAGTTTGAGCACTCTCTGAATGCCAACGAAGCCCTTGCTTCTTTAAATGTGGAAACGAAATTGGATGGATGTTCAATTCTTCAATAAAGATTTGAAACAAAATGGCTCCTTTGCCGCAAGAAATCGCAATGGAGGAGGAAGGGAGGAGAAAAAAAAACAACGGAGTGGCCCGCAAATCCGGGACCTTCTGCTTACAGGGCGAGCGCGCTAACCACTACAACTTGTTGCACAAGTGTCAGCCACCGCAGAACCTTTCTGGGAATGGAGATCCAGACGTCACGTGACTATTTCTCTAAACACGCCCCCCTGTGGCAGGAAAGTAGTGGCGTTACCTTAATGGACTAAAATGACGGGGGAGGGATAAGGCTAGCGTTTATCCGTCAACTTGCCGCCCAAGATCATTGACACTCATTTTGATGAAAAGGACATTATATACATGCATGAGGTGGGCAGGTTGGATAATATTACCATTGCCGATGAAGTGTCAGGAGTGCTTTTTTTTTCAATTCGGCGACGCTGCTACGTGGAATTACCCCCTCTCTCACTGGTGAATACTTTCAAATCTGATCATAGTAAAGCTTCACAAGTTTGTATAATCTGGATTTATTTCCCCTTTATGTGTGGTCAAAATGCTAGTGTTATTTAGGTACGTTAGCAACTTAGCATCTGTTCATTCGGCCGCCGCCGCCGCCGTCAGTTATGCCATAAAAAAATCATAGCAGCACAAACAAAGGAAACAGATAATTTCCCCCACATTTTGCGTGTGGTCAGGCAAGTTACCAAATGCTGATTCAGCCACCAAAGTGCCTGATCACGTCTTTTGCCTTCATTTAATAACTATACAATCTTGCTATATCTACACGACTAACTGATTCAGTAATTGACTCACCTGATATGAAGTGGTCACTACACAAGCAATGAGGAAGATCCCAAATCCTCCATCTTGATGTTCACCCTTTTTATGGCTGCTATGATCCATTGGCTACGCATTGGTTCCTATTTTAGTAGCCTGGAGAATGCTCATTCCTTTTTTTTGCCTTTTCTCGTTGTGGCAGCTGGTCCACAACAACTGTCAATCATTGTTAAATGATCAATGATCAATCAGTGTGGCGTTTGCCATTTAATCAAAGTGGCAGACACGTCTTCTGCCAAAATGGCTGCTCTAACAACACCCATTTTGGGACACGTGCGGCGTGACGTCAATGTCCGCATCGCTATTTAAGACGGCCAATTGTTATTGCACTCTGGCATTGCAAATGTGAAGTATAATTGATTGATTGAAATTCATTTGGACAGAATGTTTACAGATAAAGGCTACTTTGATCACTATCCTGCAAGCATGGAGGTCTCAGAGAAAGTGGGCGTGTGTTTAGTCCGGATAGGCGGTGCAGGGGTAGGTCCGCACCTGATGACGTCATAAAGTGAGTACCAGCTGGTTTTCTCTGGTTGGGAGGGGCTGGTGCTTGGAGAGCGAAATGACCTAGAATTTCTCATTGAGGGGCGAATGGAGGAAAACACCACTTTGGTGGTGTTTTTTAGTGGGGAATTAGCATTTTAACATGGCTAAAAGCTCCCCAAAGTTTTTTTTTTTTAACGTTGCTGTCTCTTTAAAGGTGCCTTGTGCAGTTAAAAAAGGTACAGTAATTCTAAAGCTTTTTCTACATCATGCATGCTCCACCAATGCCCAGATGAGTACAAAGAGCGCTGACTTTTTTACAGCAGCACCTATTAGCTTGTATCTTCCCTTCAGTGTGGAGTGTTCAGGGCGAACACGCCACAGTTTCTTAAGGGAGGAGTGGAGTGGTGGAGGATGACGTCATGCTCGTCCCCGCGGACATTTAGTGTTAGTATACGACAAGATTGGGGATTGAAAAGTAGCAAGATGCCAGCTTTGAGCACAGCCCAAACTTCAGCTCTGACTCAGACAATAAAACTGAAAAAAATGAAATGGAACAAATTTTGACTTCAGAGGTGTCAAAGTTAACTTGACAACTACCAGTAGTCAATCAAATTAAGCAACAACTATTTCAATAAATGAAGGGTTACTCGATTATTGAAATAGTTGTTGAAATAGTTCGTTTCATTGACGAGTTGTCAATTACTGTTATCAATCAATTTTGACGCCTCTTAAGTCACAATTTGTTAAATTTCCTTTTTTCCCCCCAGAAAAACTGGCTTGCTGTCTTTGAGGATGTAATATGACACAAACACAATTTTTGGGGTCTCCTGAAAAGTAAAATTTTTTACACACGCACGCACACACAAAGTGGATTAAAAAAGTCTACACACACTTTTTCAAATGTCAGGTTTTTGTGACAAAGAATTCGACAACTATTTTTTTTAATTGAATGTTTTAGAGAGTCAAAATTAACAACTGAGATCATGTTTTTACGTAAGTGTGCCCACCATTTGTTGGTTGTTCAGAATTGCCAATGGCATTCAAATGCTTGTAAAATGGGAGTCAGCACAAGTCATTTCAAGTAACCCTGATTAATAACATAACAGGATTTTCCTGACATTTTTGCAGTCACGTCTTACAGTAAAAGCCATGCATGGTCTGCAGAGAGCTTCCACAGCATCAGAGGGAAATCGTTGCTCAAAGGTATCAGTAAAGGAAAAGGCTACCAAATAATTTCCAATGCATTAAATATACCATGGAACACAATGAAGACAGTTATCATCAAGTGGATAAAAGATGGCGCAACAGTGACATTACCCAGAACTGGACGTTCTTCCAAAATGGATGAAAAGGCAAAGAGAAACTGCTAAGAGGTCGACGGTAACGTTGGCATAACTGCAACACTTTGGCTGTTTAGTTCACGTGAACTCAATCACCCGGCTTATTCACGTGTCCGTGTTATTGGGTTTTTTTTTCTTTTTTTTTCCCATTGTGTTGTACAGATTGTAGATCACATTGATATGAAGAAAAACTTTTCAAGTGATTTATCGGCTCTTGTTTTTTTATATCCGAAAAACCTGCCATTTGAACAAGGGTGTGTAGACTGCAGTCGGTGTTTTTGTGGATGGGGGGTGGTTAGTGACGTGGGACAGAGCTATTTTGGGGGATTGGGATACACGAGGAGAGAGAAAATAGAGGCAGATAGTGTGTAATGGATTGATTTTCTCATGCCCGTGTTCTTCGGTCACGTGCTATGGCTGCTACTAGTCCAAAATGTGCTTTCTTCCTGCCTGCACGCATGCTGTGCTGGCACACACATACACCATGACACGGAGAAAAGTACGTAAATACATATGGCCGGATCAGCACACACCGTCAGTTACCATTACCACATTAAAAAATATGCAAAGAAACAATCTAGACCGAGACTCTGCACACAGCTCACACACATACCAGCATCAGCATCTTGCGAAAGTGGCAATTCAGCTGTATTTGGGGGTGGAGAGGGGGTGGCAGTGGCAGGGCTGAGGCCGGCGCAACATATGCAGTATAGAATATACAGGAGGAGTAGAGGAGGACGCCTGCAAGGACTAAAACACTGATTGATGCTAAATCCTTCTGAGAGAGGACAAGCCGGGCTAAACTGGCCTTTGGGCTCACCAATTTGTTTAGCAATGCAGGCAAACATGGTGCCAGTGTGCGAGGAATGTAAACTCATTACGTCATTGCTGCCTTTTTAGGGGGAAAAAAATTGCTTTTCTTTGTCTTTGACTATATTATAGACAATGACGATGTATTATATGATCTGTTTAAGGGGTAGCCATTTTGATGCTGGCTTCCGCCGCCAACATCTACCCATCGGTCTAATCTTGAATTCTGGCGGTGATGCAAAAACCACAAAAACATCACGTGGACGGAGAAAATACAGTAAAACAATCCAATCATGTATTTTGGAAGATTACATGAGTTTGCATTCTTGTAATCAAATGATTTCTTGTGACAGCCAAATGGAATGATTTCAGCACCGTCTTGCCAAAATAATAAAGAAAGTCGTAAAATGTAACAAGAAAAATGGACATGGTAGTTTGTGTAAGAGCACAAAAAGACCACTCGCTTGTTTAGTTTAATATGAAGGCTGGCACCTTCCCAAATGGTAGCAGCTGGTCTGCCCTCCATTGGCAGACGAGTGTTGGGCTGTGTAGTGAAGTGGAATCTGTGTGTGTGTGTGTGTGTGTGTGCGCACTTGGATGGCCAAATGATGCTCGAAGGAGGGGTGTTATAGTGGGGCAGGACTGTCAAGGTTATTGAAGGGTAGATCCTTTGAGAAATACAGTACATGTTATATTAGATCATGTGTGTGCATATAGATAAATAGCCTGTACAGATGTACAACAAAATTTAAATGTCTCCTTTTAGTGCAGCCTATATATAAAATAGGGGATAAAAAACAAACAAAATATCAGTACCTTTTGGTGCACAAGGTATCAAAATATAATGTAATTTAGGATTTCCATTGAATTTTCATATGTGCTTAAGTTGAAGGTTGTTATTTAATTTAAATGTTTTCTACATTAAAGTACGACTAAGGAACTTTTCAACCATAATAAATTATTTTCACAACTCTTCTGATGAAACAATCGACTTAAAACTAATTGAATGGTACTTTTGCCATGGCCTGAGGGTGTGTGTATTTTTACTGCTTTATGGCATACGTCAAAAGCTACCCCGGATAAAAGGACAGTCAAGCATTGGCCCGGATTTCATTCGCTGGCGTGGGCTAAAACGACACAATGAGGAGTAAGTGCCCCATCGGAAATGTGGTCTTCCTTCAGATATAACAATGCCACTTTTGTCCATATGGTGCTGCCATAATCAACGCAAACTGAAAGTTCCTTAGTGTTGCTTTAACCATGACCTTCCAGCAATGTTTCTCTTTTTTATTGGAAGAAAAAAAAAACTGAAACTGCAGCATAGAAATGCATAAATGATGTTTACTAACTGCTTTTAAATATTCATGGGTTAAAGGTCAAATTACATCTGCTAATGAAATATCGCAAATGAGCCCAACATCGAGCCATCCTAATGGTTTATACTGAGCTTGTTAAACCTGAATCGCATATATGATATATAACAATCTAAAGTTCTGTGATGGGGATGTGTTATTATCGATAGCATAGAATCCGTTTAAATGTAAAAACTGTAAATGCTGCTACTCATCAAAAGAGGCAACATCAACTTCAGTGTAAAGTAGCTTCAAATATCAGAATTCCTTGGCTAAAAAAAAGTATTGCAGTCCACTCTGAGAAACCTGCAGATGAAGGGGAAGCTAAATAATAGTGTGTGGCTCCAAAGCAACCTCCAAGTCATTCAAGAAAAGACTTTGGAAAAAGAAAGTCAAAGTTTCAAAATTACTGTTCAAGAATGGACCTCAATTTCAAAGAGAGCTGTGCAACACAGATGCCCTGTAGGCATTAGGACCAAACAAAAATATCAGCGGTCAAACTGCCAGCTGCCAGCTGTAAAATAGGCATGCATATGCGTTCACTGACAATGTAGCGCTTCAGTTGCCAGACTTCCATGCATGCAGCGTGGGTTCAGCTCCCACTCAGTAATGATGTAAATGTGATTGGGAATTGTTTTCTGTCTCCATATGTGCCCTCCATATAATTGTCTGGCGACCAGTCCAGGGTGTAGTCCGTCCTTCGACCAAAATCAGCTGGTATTGAATCATCAGTATGATGGATGGATGGATGGATATTGTGTGATTTATCATATTTACAATTGAAATGTGCTTCTGGCATCTCAATGGAAACCTACTGACGGCCGTATATGCAACATGCCAAATAGCCGTAATTGTGTGTTCCCAACATCTTTTTCCCATTTTTAAGTGCAATGGATTCCAACCTTTTCATAACACATAAACTGACTAAATAGTAGGGGTGTGAATTGCCTAGTACCTGGCGATTCAATTCGTATCACAATTCATAGGTCACGATTCGATTCGATTAATCCCGATACAAATCTATAAATTGATTATTACGATATATTTTTTTTACTCAAATTTGGAAAATACTAATCAGTAAACTTGTACATGTACACTATAAGATTTGTATGAAAATGTATTTATTTATCTGAAAATTCAGGCTTATAAGTGAGCCACTGTATTTAACAAACAGGTTGCAGTCTGTTTCATGTTTGAACAGCACTGAAATCAAATATTAAGGCTTAATGTTCCATTAATATAACATTCATCCATGCTTAATGTGTGAATCCTAACCCTAAGTAAGACGTTTTGTTGAATATTCCCATAAAAAAATTGATGTTTAAAATTCGATTCGGCCGCATATCGAATCGATTCGAGAATTGCCCACTGTAATATCGCGATATATTGCCAAATCGATTTTTTTCTAACAACCCTACTAAATAGCTAATGTTCCCACTCCTCATACATGCCAATTGAAGATGAAGCTAGTGATGTATTCCAAATTGGAGCAAAAATGCTACTACATTAACAGTACAATTTTAAAATGGAAAAAATGTCCACACCTCTTGAAATACTGAGGCACATCTTTCTGAGAAAGATTGGGACATATTTTGGGGAATATGCTGTGCTGGTAAGCATCAGGATAAACAAGTTCCAATCATGCCTTGTGTGCGTTTTTTGTAACATATGCTATTGTGGTGCGCCGGAAATGTGTGAAGTGTTTCTAAAGATGGAGTCGTGCAGTGATTACACACAGTACGGTAGCACAGTGTCATATGCAGCATAATGTATAGTTTCCCTCCCACTCTCCTGCAAATAACCCCCCCTCCCCTTTTCACAGTCCTTGTGTGTGTTCTGCCACTAACCTACTTTCCACACGGCTCAGGAGAAAAAAAATACCGCAATACTCTCACACCCCTCTCTGTCTTGCGTTATCCCACATCTGAGCGCTCTTTTTTTCTCTTCCCTCTTACTCTTCTTACCCTCCCTGTGATTCCCCCCCACGCCACTTCTCTTCCTCTTTTATCCCCCGCCCCCCTCACTCTTTTCAATCACGTCTGTGCCCACAGGTCATTTTCTTTCTCTCTCTTTCATTTCGCTCTCTACATACGTTTTCCCCCCCACTTAATACTTGGTCCTACTCTCACTTTGGCTGCCTCTGCATTTGCTGACGCTGCATCTCTTCCTACCCTCTCGCTTTCTTTTTCAGATTTTGGACGGCGATGGTATGATAGGCATAGAGAGATGATTGATGGGCTCAGCTAGCAGAGAAAGGTGGAGTGACGGGAAGGAAAAAGATGGAAGGGCCAGGAAAAACAGGAGTGATGTAGTTTGGGGATTTTGAAGCAGAGGAGGCTCAACATGACATTGGGAAGTATTTCAGAAGACATTTTTTTTTTTTGCTTGTTTGCGTCATCAGGGACATTTAGGGGACACTTCTTGGCACGACAGCTCTATGACCTGCCAGCGTCACCATTCTAGTGGAGATGCTTCCACAAACGCACGCAGAAGTCAAACACTGTGAGGAAGTGAAACAGAAAGACAAAGAAGCTTAAAGAGCGAGCATCTCATCTGCCTTCCTTCTCAATTCTTCTCTTGCTTTTGAGTCACTGCTATAAATAACCATGAGAAAGGCGCAGGAAGCAATTCATTATTGAAGGTTTATGGCAAAGTGAGAGTCATTTATTCATGTGCAGGATTTTGTGTGCGTGTGTGTGTTTTCGTGCACACCCATAACAGGATAAAGATGGAGAACATACTCAAAGGTTTCAAATAGCGTATCTCCCGTTTTCCCCCTTTAGTCAGCTACAACTGGCGGAAACACACACACACATGCACGTGCACGTACACGCGCACACACACTACAACACAACACTTGCATTTGCATGCGTTTGCTGCGGGCCGGTCCAGTTAATTGGGCGGAGCCCTGAGCGTCCCAGTGATGTGCGCCCCGTTCAGGGCCGTCAAGCACATTACAAGCTCGGACCTGACTATTAACACCAGGAGCGCCTTCTTGTTTTTCTCTTCAATCGGAACTAGAAGGAAAACACACGTGCCTATCCACATAAATGCAAACACATGCAGGTGCAGACATGTTCCGATTAACGCATATATGATTTATGCTTCCATAAATAGCCCCCCCCCCCACCGTGGGAATAGCTGCTTCAAACGGAGGTGAGCACATAGGAAAGAGGTGAAGAAAAGAAAATCCATTTGCTTGATCATGAACACCTTTCACAGTTTTGTAAGATATTACACACATTTGGCAGAGAGACATATGAAACCCAAGAGATGTATAAAAATGTCTTTACTAATTGAATGAAAGTAAAACAAATTTTTGGGAGGTATTTAATAATATTTATGATTGTAATTAGCAGAAAGAACTGCACTGGATCATACTGAAAACGATCTCCATTTGAGTCTACCGTTTTCTAATGGACGTCCCGTTCAGAGTCATGTGTGAGATTGATCGTGTCCCATCTGACTTCGGGTGAGAGGCGAGAAAACCATTGAGTTCCATCAAATTCATTGAATATGGTGCAGTGCAGTTCACCACCACTCCATCTGGATCTCATAAGATCCTACTTTATTTACAATACAGTAGGTTAGCTACGTATTGTTGTGGCCCATGAACTTTTATTGCGATATTGTGTCAGGCAAAGCATTCTTCTCACCAGTGTCAACAGCGTGAGAGAGCGCGTGTGCTTGAAAGAGATCGTGACAAACACAATTAGATGTCTTTCTTCTTATTTCACCATCTCTCTCGATCGGTCTCTCTCCCTGACTCGCCTTCAGGCGTTATGTATACAAAGCCAAAATGGTGATGTCACAATAAGTCTCACTCAGTGCATGGGCATGCTGGTGTGCCAGTTGCGTGCATGTGTTCTAATGTGTTGCAACTTGCAAATGTCACTTAATGCAATTCATGCATAATGAATCAGAGCATCCCAAATCAATTCAATTGCTCATCAATGTTGATAAACATCTTCGTATGCCCCAAAAAATCCAAAAAAGATGCAAAATCTATATCAGTTCTACTTCAGGAGACACAAGTGTTTTCATGTTATGAGTGTGTTTGGATTTGTAGATTGGGCATTATTGTGTTTCCCTTAACTCACTTGCCTCACTCCATTTGAGTGGATGATTCTCGCCACCATCATTGCCAACTGTATCGTCCTTGCCCTGGAACAACATTTGCCGGACGGTGACAAGACGCCACTGTCTGAACGCCTGGTAAAGCAGACACAAATGTTCCATTTTTCCAATTTCACAGTCCCGTCTTCTTTCCTTAACCTGGCTGGTGTGTTCTGTCTGTCCTCAGGACGCCACAGAGATGTATTTCATCGGGATCTTCTGTTTTGAATCTGGTATAAAGATCCTGGCTCTGGGGTTTGCCTTCCACAAGAACTCGTACCTGAGGAATGGATGGAACGTCATGGACTTTGTGGTGGTGCTCACAGGGTAAGTGATGAGCAAATTCATGTTGTTGAGTATCTAAATATATCAAGCACACATTATGTGCACGACGTTACAAAACATGAGGTCAGGATCAGCTGTCATGTCTTTTGCGGTGTGCGTGTGTGTGCGCGTGTGTGTGCCCTTTCCTCTAATGAATGGCTCCATCCTGAGCAAGGCAGCAGTCAGATCACAGAGCAGATCCGCAGGCAGCCAGCAGCCTGGGTAGTGAACAAATGCCACGACAATATAGTGCACGCAGAGCGGGTGTGGGGGGAGGGGGCTCAGAGGGAACAGACACCGGAGACGAGAAAAGCGCAGGTCAAGGAGGGTTGCAGGAAGCAAAACAAGCAGGACTCAAAGCACATATAAGCCGGCAATAGACACATGGTTTGGAATGATTTAGGATGATGATAGGATGCTATGCCCTTTCTCATTTATAAGTGTTTGTGCAATCTAAAATATGAAGACAAAAATGGACATAAGTGCATTTAGGACTGGCTAGTATCAAAGTTTTTTTTAAACTTGCTTGTTATTATGAGTAAAATGGGGGTGGAAAGTAGGCAAATTAAGCTAATGAAGGTTACCTCTGCATTTTTTTTTTTTACAAAGATGTGTGTCAACTGCGACACAATTTATTTTTGTTGTTGTTGTTTTTTTTTTTTTACTTCCCCAGCAACCAGCAACTTGCTCGTCACTTTTCAACATAACACACAGCTAACGCTAACTCCCGTGCTTTTTAGCTTTAACTATACCATATGGTGCCCAAAGCGCTTTACACTGCCTCACATTCACCCAGGGCAAGTTGGGGTTCAGTGTCTTGCTCAAGGACACTTCGACATGGTCACCATGGGGTGAGGATTGAACGCACAACCTCGCGGATGGGAGACGACCACTCTACCACTGAGCCATGCCGCCCCAATGTTAGCATGATTTGCTCACAATATCGCAGGCAAGGTCGCCCATGGAGCTATTTGTGACAATGTATCCACTTGTTAGCAGGTTTGGGCAAACGAGCTCGGAGAAGCACCTGTTGAGTAGAAGCACCTGTGGCTAAAGTCAAACTGTTTCAGGGTTTGTTCTCTCTGGACCTGGATTCCCCAACCCTGCTCCTTATGACAAAAGTATCACTGTGTCGACATAGGGGCTGGTCTCGTGGGCTGGATGCAAAGCCGCTAATTGTGGTTGGCTGCCATCGATTATGAACAAAAATAGGTTGGCAGTAGTTGCCATGTTTGTTGATCCATGTATTTGTTGGCTACTACATACAGGCAGCGCCATTTTGATTTCGGAGGGTTCCAAATAGCCACGCCTTTAACCGGAGCCCCGCCAAAATAGAAATGGTTCCTACTTGACCCATGCATCATTCCTCCACAAACATTCATTTCAAATCAGGCGTGTGCAGAAGCAAAATGGACTCGGATTTACAGGAACATTTCTTATATCCTTCTCATCAAAACAATTCTCAAAACTTCTCGCTTACAGCCCGGTTTCAGTTCTGTCCACGAGCACCGCACTCCAGCAGTATTGATTTGCCGGGCCCTGTGGAGGTAACTTGAGCAGGGCACTGTATTTTGCTCCGAGATGATATGCTCAAGACATACTACTAAACTGCTATTTGAACTTGCTTTTGCAGAGTGCACAAAGTACTTTAGATTCCTCCAATAAGCGTCAAGCAAGTCAAATTGAAAATAAAACTGCCTATAGTCACTGTTTGTCCATCTTCATGCCAGTGACTCTCCTCTAAGTTGGGCTGCACACATGACCAGAGGTTATAGGCCGCCGCAGGAAGCAACTAAAACTGTGTTAACTGAGTTGCATTTTTTAAACATTAAAAAAAATCTCCACTTTAACCTTACTAGCCTCCTTTGATACCAATGCACTGTGTACCCATGAGATACACACCTTTATGATGCTTTGCACAAGTGTGTGTGTGTGTGTGTGTGTGTGTGTTAGCTACACAACCGCTTTGAACATGAAAGGCACTTGGCCTTTCCGCCCATCTGTGGCCCATACCTTTGATAACACGCTGACCGGTGTGCACAGACAAACGCGTACATTTCCACTTCAAAAATTCTTTGCCATTTCCTAGCCACCTCTTGTGGACGCACTTCACAGATATTCAAAGACAAACACACAGTTTTTGTGTTTGTGTTTGTGTGTGTGTTAAACTGCATATTGTAGTAAATTGCCTGAGTGATTTGGCCCTGGGAATAAGATGTTGTTTTTTATGCCCACTATTGATTATTAGTCCAATTACGCTTAGTTTACAACCATTCTTACAGTGCATCTCTGCAACCTTCAGCTCATTTTATGTACAACTGATGAATGAAGTGGAAAAAAAATGTGTCCTTCCAATTACTTTGCAATCAAATGAAAATAAAACGGAACCCATTCCTTTAGTAGCTATAAGAAGATAGCTCATTATTTTGGGGTGGTGTGAATACAACATGAGAGTGCATTTTGGATAATGGGCTTCATAACAACAGCAAAAAGATAAGTGGAGAGTGTATTTGGTCAGCCGTGTAGACGTAACTAATTAGCCTCATTTAGCAGAAGTCAGCAGGAACACAGATGGCAAGTGGGCACGTAAGATTATGTTTTTATAATGTTACACTCCCGTGAGAAGGGGCAGTGGGAAGAGCAATAGTGCTTAACGTTACTCGTAATAATGAGCGGGGCTCTTAAAAATGGCTGGATTGCATGTCTGTGTGATTCAAGATATATGCACATATAGCCTCTGATCATCATCGGATGTCTTCTATTTGCTATACCAGCTTCATTTAATGACCTACTTTCCCGGAGCACATTTGGGAAAATTATTCGCACTCAATATGTTTGATCTCCTGCCGACATCTGTTTGTTCTGCAGGTGTGCATCTTTGTGCGTGTGCGTGTCATATATTGCAGCTCTATGTTAAGTATACATAAGTTGTTGATGCGCAGAAACGATAGAGGGGGGGAAACACCCAGACTCCTCCTTTGGCTCTGTTACCAAGGTGATACAGAGATTCTATCAATGAGCCAAGGTTGCTGTTGCCATGGAAACACTTATGAATGAGAAAGGAGAGAGTAACCGTGGAGACGGCGTGAATGAGGAAGCGCCTCATCGACCTGACAATGTTTGTCATAACTGACAGTGTTTATTTATTGGCAATATTCTTTATCATTTGTAATATCAATATTTGAAATTGAAGAAATATGTTTTAGTTAAGGGTGTAAACTGTGGCCAGCATTTACAACATGGAGCAAATGCTAACTTCTACTTTAAATTCTATGACTAATCTACTTTAGATTTACTAATGATCTGAGAGGGGAATTCTCACTTAGGTATGTCAATTTACAGTCCAACATTCTCAGTTGTGACAAGCTCTCAAATTATGGGATGTCAGCAACTGTCAGCTGTTCCCTTGTACTGCCACAATATCAAACCCACTGGGGCTCATGTGTGCTTACATTTTCCCTACCGCTCCTCAATGAACCGCTATGGAGAGATACTTCACTCTATTGAGCCTATTTTAATTTATACAAAACTACGATTATGAATTATGATTTCCTACTAGGCTTCGGCCTTCCTGGGTGGAGTTTGCATGTTCTCCCCGTGCTTGCGTGGGTTTTCTCCGGGTACTCCGGTTTCCTCCCACATTCCAAAAACATGCATGGCAGGTGAATTGGACACTCCAAATTGTCCATAGGTGTGATTGTGCGGATGGTTGTTCGTCTCTGTGTGCCCTGCGATTGGCTGGCAACCAGTTCAGGGTTTACCCCGCCTACTGCCCGAAGCCAGCTGGGATAGGCTCCAGCAACCCCCGCGACCCTTGTGAGGACAAGCGGTACAGAAAATGGATGGATGGATGGATGGATGGATTTCCTACTAAGCATTTTGTAATGTCTGACTCCTCAATTGCATTGCCTAATGCCATTAAAAATTCCATCGGCTTCTTTATTGTACACCTTTTTTGATATGTGAAACCCTGAGATAAAGATTTTAAAATGGGCAATTTGATTATCTCAGCTGTTGATGTTTGACATTTTAAATCCTGCCTTACTGCAGTCTCATTGTTTCATCACTTTGTAGCCACTACAAACATTTTCGTTACATGGGCATCTCATCTGGAGGATTAGCCTCCACAACCGTTTAAGGTTTATGTGTTTACAGTAAAACAGTGCCCAGTGAGGATTTTTTTTGTGTTTTTTGGAGGGGGCGTGGGGGTCCAAACATATACAACCAATGAATGAAATACCGGTAAGTAAGAATATTGGGGAAGAATAGATAAATGGGATACATTTCCATTTTTCAAGTGCACCTGTCTTAACATTTTAGTTCGACTGCCAGAAATTGGGGTACAGTTGGAACAAATTCAAGTATGAAGGGTACAAAAACAGTTTGTTAAAGGACATTTCAAGGTAAACCCCTTAAGGTTCAATGAGGCTTTTTTTTTTTTTTTTATTCAGTCAGTGTACATAACTGAGATTGCCTCGTGACAAAACCAGGACAGTCTCAGGCCCACGGCAGCATCCTATGATGAGTTGATATCAGATAATGTCACGCCAAGGGCCCGATAGCTACCACTCGTACCAGTGATGAAGCACCTACAATAGGTACCACTGGAGAAGGCTTTCAAGTCATCATAATGCAGTGTTTACATCCGGGGTGTACGTTACGTGCTGTTTTAGTGTGTTTCCAAGCAGCGCGGTCTGATTTGAAGGCTGCAGTGGTTAAGGCTGTGCTGTGTCACTGGAACACAGGAACGTGGCGATGTGTCAGAGTGACAGAAAGAAAAAAGAAAGAGCAAGAGGGAGAAGTGAGAAGGAGGGATGATTCACTCTGTGCGTCAGACGAGGGACTGACTGGAAGTCTGGCGGCACAAGGGAACATCTTTCGACTCTCCACTCACGCACACGGACACACGCACACACACACACACACACACCATCTTGTTTACCATTCTTGATTCGCCTTCAGTTCTTGAGCGCAACGTCAATTCCTCCCCAGTCTGGAAACACTTTGAATGCACTATGAATAAGAAAACGACTGAAATGTACAAGTCAGCATCCCTCATTTTCCTCCTGTGACATTTCTCCCCTCTTTGCTTTGTCGTCCCTCTCCCCACCTCCTCTTAATCACTCCATCGTCCTCCTTTTTTGATTTATAGTCCTTCCGTCATGTCGATATAAATCACTCGCCCCTCAAACCGTCCCTCCCTCTCCCTGATACACTTCGCTGTCCGGCTTTACTTGTCACCCCTATTGATCAGCTCAGCTCCTGCAGGATACATGCAATGTGCCTGCACTTGTAATGTAAACTATAGCTTGAATATGAATTGCCTCTTTGCATTTGTCCCATTGTCATTAGGATCCTGTCTACTATTGGCTCAGATTTTGACCTGCGGACCCTCAGAGCTGTTCGAGTCTTGAGGCCCCTCAAACTGGTCTCTGGTATTCCCAGTAAGTGTGGCATTTAAATGACCTGTTACAAGATTTTCCCTGTTACGGTTTGCTGTCACAAAATCTCAAAACAGCTATGAAATGAAAGTTCAATTGGAATGTTTAAAAATAGCTCAGTCACGTGTTTTGAATCTAGGTTTTATTTAGCTTCCTTGTTGTTCTGCATGATCCACCCAACTAAAAGTGATTCTCCCCTGGTCACGTTACGTTCCAGCAGCACCGCATAGCTATTTTACCTTTAGCTCTCAACTATCGACCTCAACAAGCGTGTAAACTAACTCTGCAAACGAATTAAAAAATAAAATAAAAGTAAAAATATCCGTAAATACACGTATTTTTTCCAAATATATTTTTAACATTCATTCTACATACAGTCAGCCAGATTCAGATGCACATTCACAATTTTTTTTAACAAGTAATAATTATTAATATTTTCAATTTTGTTGTTTTTTTGGGGGGGGGGGGCGGGGGGGGTTGTTTTCTGTGGAAAAAGGAGTATTAAATGTTTATCAACAGTTCTTGTTGATTTTATTTTGTTTTTTTGTTATTTTATTACTTTGTTCCCCCAAAGCATATCAATTGGGGGCAATTCTATGCAGATTTTTGCTATTTCCGTCTTGGTCCCTGTCGCTGCACTCGTGAATAAACACATATACCTTTTTATAAAATACGAACTAGCAGCACTGGACCAAAGATTTTGAGTGTTTATGCATTCATATGAATGATATTGCTTACAACAGCATTAAGGTCTAGTCAAATCTTTAAAATTATCTTGCAATTGCAATTATCTTTAAAGTGCATAATAAGTGTTCAAATGGCGAGTGAAAAATAAGCAACCTTGTCACCTGTCTTTAAATGTTGTAATAGGTAGCCATGGCATTGTGCCGCTGAGTCCCGCCGAGCTGCAAAAGGGAATTAAAAGCCAGATGAAATCCTAATACCAAACGAGAACACTTGCAGAAACAATTTAATAGCAGATTGTCTTTTTAATTAATCCACTTATGTATGTTGTAAATTGGAAATTCCAATTATTTAGTCAAGATTTTTTTTTCTCAAATTCTGTTATGTTATTAGAAGTAGCAGTAATATGCACTTGTGGTGTGTACACTCTGTCTTGCAGGCTTACAGGTGGTGCTCAAATCTATCATGAAGGCCATGATTCCTCTGCTACAAATTGGCCTCCTGCTTTTCTTTGCCATCCTCATGTTCGCCATCATCGGCTTGGAGTTTTACATGGGAAAATTCCACACAACCTGCTTTGACAATCACACAGGTACAACAAATGGATATTGTGGGTGTAGAATTTTGAATAACTTGTTCACTAGATTGCTCTGATGTCTATCCTTTATGATATTCGTCCACTGAATTAATAAATAGAAATATACATTATTTACATATACTCAATATCTCAACTTCTGCCCAAATCCAGACGAGATCCGAGAAGAGTTCCCATGTGGAACGGAACCTCCGTCGCGATTGTGTCCAGCGGGTACCACATGTCGAAAGTACTGGCTAGGTCCAAACTATGGCATCACCCAGTTTGACAACATCCTTTTTGCCATTCTCACCGTCTTCCAATGTATCACCATGGAGGGCTGGACTGAACTGCTGTACTATGTAAGTGCTGGTAACACGACACAACCACAAATTTAACGACTTTAGGACTGTAAAGTTGTTCCCTCTGCTTGTTTTCAGCAGAGTTCACATATCTCTTTGCTCAGACTCCCTTACTTTGTGCTTGCTGTTGCAAATATTAGGATGTTTTTTTTAACTCAGAGCTATGCCACCATGCACCCCTGCTATGTTGGAATTAGGGATGGGCGAGTACCGATACCAGGTATCGTATCGGGCCGATACCAGGTCATATGTCAAGGTATTGGTACTCGCGACAGGTAGCGATACTGATATAGGCCGCCACTTTTGTGGCCTATTTTTGATCAGGAACTAAAAGCTGAAATGATTGTTTTGCCGTTTTTACCATGAACGAAAATACAACCAAATAGAGCGTATTCCGCGACAGGTGCCCCACAGTCACAAGACGGACAAGACGTTGGTACAGTGAGGTTGTAGTATGGTTGACGTTACAAAACATGTAGTAAACACTAAAATAATTATTGGCCTGTTGGCTCAGTCAGATAAACGCTCGTCTTCCGACCAGGTGACCCGGTTCGAGTCCCAGTAACTCCTATTATGGTTCAGTTGACTATTTTTTCGCTATTTACATGGCCGATAGGGGTCACTAAACTACAATACGTAACACTTGGTCGTAAGATTTCAAAACAACTTATGTGATCGTATTAATTGGAGGTCTGTCTCCTCCGGTAAGACATTACAGGAGTCTTCAGCTATACTCAACAATTTAATTAGCTCTGAAGTGCAGACATATCTGTATATAGTATATCGTCATTGACTGCTGCACTGCTATGAGATGCATGACGAAAGGAGAGAGTGAAACTGGAAATGGAAATACAGAGCAGCCTTTCAAATTAAAAGCATGGATTTGAAAACAAGATATGATTAACACACACTAAACATTCTTAACAATAATGCTTAACATGGTAGATAGTAAATTACTTGACGCCCTGTTGTATTGAATTCAGTTGTTTGCACTTCACTACTGTACTTCACTGTATTCCTTTAAATAGAAGATAAATAAAATGAAAAAATAACCCAGTGGCCAGAAAAAATAGTCCCAATGAAAATATTTGGTTGTACAACTTATTTTTAATTAATTTTATTGTGTGCTTTATGCAAAATTACATTTATGAGCAAATTGAAAAAAATATAATTGCCATTAATTTCATGAAATTTTAAGGAAATTTCCTATAATTGGGATGTATGCCTATAGTTGTTTTTTTTTTAAATAGCTGTCATTGTTTTTTGGGTGAATTTTATTGTATCATAAGTACTAATGGTATCGACACTTGGTATTGGTGAGTACTGAAGATTTTAGTACTTGGTCTAAAAAAAGTGGTATTGAACATCCCTAGTTGAAATACAAACAAGCACACTGTCTAAATTGACATTAAAAATTTAATTTCAGATTTATTCCATTCTTACTACCTTTTATGAGTCATGACCGTAAAGGTGTTGATTGCTTAACATGGACTTCTTTAATGGTCACCACAGCCTTGCTGAGCTTTACAGTCTTTACTCCTACATCAGCAGTGCTTGCCACAAGATGGGCTGCATCAGCACAGCCAGTCACCTGCAGTGGAATATCGAGATGACAATATGGGTTTGGCTATCATGTAGAAAATGCGTGTTTTCCTTAATTATCAACTATGAGCATTTCTTCCCACACAATTTAAAATGGCGTCTTAGAAGACGGTGTCTTGAAAGTTGTCTTCATAACATGTCATGCCTTCGTCAAAATACCCCAAAGCTAAAATACTGTTCACATGCAAACGCACAAACCAAGGGTTGCAGTGGAAGACTACATAGTTGTATGGCTGCACTTGACCAGGACAGACAGTACTGTGTCGCTAAATCAAGATTTAGGGCCTGATTAACTCAGATCCCAAATAGCAGGCGTTTAAACTATGTGTTCACTGGCACTAACGGATTTTGCCCACTGTTTCCAATAGGTGTAAAAGTGTTTGAGATTGCCATATTTAAAAGATAGTTTTGTCATTTAAGTTGTTCTGGTAGTTTACACCATCAAACATTTGATAAAGCACCAGATGTGAAAATTGAGTTTTGAAGTGATGGAATAGGATATTTTTGTGGATAATGCAAACAAACATGTTACTGGGCTACAAATTGCGCCAATGTTTTGGGGGAGAATAGCAACCGCATTAACGCCACTCATCTTCGATTTAAATCCTAAATGTAGTAAAATTACAAGTTTTGTACTGTATGTGCCAATCTTGCGAAACATTGCATTTAAAATTTTGGACAGTAAACATTGAAAACCAGCACCAATTGTCATCGTGTGCTGTAATGACCTAGACACAAAGTAATGGGGTTGAAAAGCATTTTGTCATATATGACAACCTAGAGGTTTTATGGCATGACTCCTTCTTGCGACTTACATCAAGCCAGCCCTCGCTTCGCTCATTAAGAAGCTCCAAAATTGGAATTGGAATGCTGAATAGACTATATGTATTTTTCATATAATTTGGGTTTCTGGTATTTCAAAAATGTTTACACAGTATGAAAAAGTTCTCCCCACCGGCTCTCATTTTCCCAGCGCTATGCTGCCACCGCAGTGCGTGCAGTTTGGACCTGCCTTTCAGGTGCAACGTTTGAAAAAGCAAATTAAGTCATTGCAATTTGTCTCATTTAAATTGTGTGCTAAATTAATGTATCATCAATCATTTTACATATTCCAAAATGTACTGCCTGGCGATTTGGCAGAAGCAATCCTGGGGGCGCCTATTTACTAGATGAGCTTGTTGTCATACGTCCACTCTTATACGACGCTGTCCCTTTCGCTCAATGTCTCTCCCTGCGTCCCTCTTTCCCGGTGCTGCTCTATATTTAAAAGGGCCTGTTCAGCCGGAGTTATTCTTGCAGCTGCTGGGGAGAGAAGTGATAAAAGTTTAATGGTAGAAAAAAAAGGGTTTGCGGTACATTGGGTACACAGCAGCCATGCCAGCTTCCAAGTAGACAGAGGGAAAGGATCAGAGGAGGCAAGGCAGGGGGCTGTTAGGGCAATAAGCCAGCGGAGAAGACGGGAGCAGGACTAGAGGTGAGGTTAGGGAGGGGATGTTGTTCAGTGAGAGTGACAAGGGCTTCAATAGACTGCACGAAAGAGAGGAAGGAAAGAGGAAATTCAAGTCGAAAAGATTGAAGGAAATAATGGATGACAAAACGGGACACAGGAGGACAGCAGGAGAAAAAAAAGGAGTACGAAAACAATGAGGATGTAATCATCTCTTCTAGACATCTAACAGTGATGATACATGAATGATAGGGATTATTTAGTTGTTTGTTTTTTCATTTTCAAGCAAAAATTGTGTGTTGAGCTGCATTATCAATCCGTGAACTAGAATGCCATTAAGTTGAGCAGTCCTGATTTCGATCATTACCGAGTTGTACAACAAGTTGCTTTATATACCTCATTCAATAATTCACCAATAATGTGCGGAATTATTATTTTTTTGTTAATAAATCAAAATGGTACATCTCGCAATGTAAATGTCAGGGACATCTTTATTCTGAGCCACACTGAAAATGTGCTGGGGTCTTCCTTGCGACATTGACTCATCCCTCCACAACATTGCTGCTGAGATTAGTTAGGAATCCTGCAAACTAATAAACACAACAAACTCACACGCACACACGCACACACACACACATGCACATACACATGCTCACCCACATACAAAATATATATATTTTTTTAAATTAAAAAATTAAAAAAATTAAAAAGAGCAACAATGATGACATGTCAAATCGGTAAAATTACCGAATGAACTGAGCTCTCCAGATAAAAAATTTAATAAAATGAAAATAAAAAACGAATAAACAAATGTGGGTTAACACTCTTTGGTGAAGGTGCTGGTCACTGTTATTAAAGTAGTAGTAGTGGAATGTCAAAAAGCTCTGATGATTGAGTGTGCGTGTGCGTGCGTGTGTTTCCAGAGCAACGATGCCTCAGGGAGCGCATGGAACTGGATGTATTTCATCCCCCTTATTATCATTGGCTCCTTCTTCATGCTCAACCTGGTGCTGGGAGTGTTGTCAGGGTAAGGGTCTGGCTAAGCATGGCACGTTTCTGGAAAAGAAAGAAAGAAAGAAAGAAGTAAAGCACCCAAATAACAGTTTCAAATATATTACTTGTGTGTATATCCTCACAGGGAGTTTGCCAAAGAGAGGGAGCGAGTGGAAAACAGAAGTGAGTTCCTGAAGCTAAGAAGGCAGCAGCAGATTGAAAGGGAACTCAATGGTTACTTGGAGTGGATCTGCAAAGCTGGTAAAATATTGTAGCTCTTAAAGTGTCTTAAAATCTCTCTTTTACTACATTCCTAGGAAATGACAATGCTCCATTCCAAATGAGCTTCTTTTTTTTGTTTTTTTTAAGAATAGCCCTTGGAGCACCCCTGTATTCAATAAACATTATACTTTAACAGTTCCATCCAGAGGTACATCCTGTCACATTACAACATAAAGCTTTTTGAGCTTCTAAAGAGAAATATTCACAATTTTAAACATCTTGTTTGTTAACGCCATTCATTGATGCCTACTGTTGCCAGGAGTTAACTTTCACTCGTTGCCTTGTTCGTGTAAAGCATGTGGTGGGGCCTGTAGGACAGATGCAGAGAGAAGATGAAGGAGGCTTGTGCAGTGCAAATTGAGGACAGGCCTTTGATCTTCTTGAATAGACAATCTACATCAAAATAAGTTGCATATTTTAAAAAAAGGAAGTGGTGAAGACAAAGGTGCAGGCCCAAAATGCATTTATTTTCATTTGCATTAGCAATACAAAAGACTCCTTAAATGATCCTGAGCTGTCAAGAAACAATTCATGTTTGTATTCTTACAATAGTAAGTACTTTGTAACCAATGTATGGGAAAATAAATTAACTTGACTTATGTGCCTTTATTGTATGTTTGAACAAGTACCAAACGCTGTGTTGTTGCTTTTTGCAGAAGAGGTTCTCTTGGCAGATGATGACAACGAAAATGATTATGATGGTAGGAATTATTTTTACTCTTCTTGTATTTGTTTGTCTACTGTTATACAAATTGCTGTTGAATGTTACCTGTTACTGTACACGGAACCAGGAAACTGTGTGAGTGCAAACAAAAGACTGTCATGGTGATAAAAGCATATCACAAGTGATCATTGATGAATAGTCAAAACATTTTAAACTAATAAGGGGAAGTTTGTAGTATTTCCGTTCCACTGATATTACACATTTTTAAAACATGCGCGTGCACATCTGTACTCTTGATTTTCAGGATTCATCAGTTAGCTAAACATTTAGCCAATGAACTGAATGCAGATCAATGAATTCAATACGGGCTGCTGCTTTCTGTTCCAGGCTCCCGCAGGAGAGCCACCAAGAACCACAAAAGCAAAGCTGAGCTTCTAAACCCAGAGGAGGGGGAGGGGGATCTGGCAGTTGGTGAGACAACACACACACACACACACGCACGCGCGCACAAAGGCAAAGCACAGGTACAGAACATACAGAAGCTATCTTGCATATCAGCATTACCTGACCCTTCTCTCCTTGTCTCTCCTTCATTCTTCTCTTTGCTGATATTAATCCCTACTCTTGTGTTACCCTTTACCTTCTCCTCCTCACCTCCCCGTAGGCCGGAGGCAAGGTGGACATGTTGTTGTTGTTGTTGGACTATGGAGGACCAAAACTGCAATATTCAAAATAAATAAATGGCTAAATAAATAAATACTTTCATGAGTAAAAGTGAAAATAAAAACGGATATAAAAAAATATATAATTCAAAATGAAATCCCCGGAAATAAATATAAATGGAAATAAAAACAACTATATATATATATATATATATATATATATAATGAATCTAAAAAATATAATTTAAAAATTAAATACAAATGTATTTATTTATGTGTGTATATATAGGAGCTATATATTGGTGTTTTTATTTTCATTTATATTTATTTTTTTATTTAATTTTCAAATTATATATTTTTTTATTTTCACTTTTAGTCATTTATTTCTTTATTTAGTCATTTATTTATTTTGAATTTTGGCAGTTTTGGTCCTCCATATTGGACCATATAAGCGTATTTGCCCTCTTCAGAAGAGCGAGGGAAACTTCTTAAGCTATTTCACATTGTCACTGGTTAACATTTTGAAATTTGATGGGAAAAAAGCAACATGTTAATTATTACCAAATTACAGATACAATTTTGAAACAATTGTTTTAGCCATTGTGCTTATAAGAGATATATAATTTTTACACAAACTCAACCCGCTATAACCATTATTAACTGAAAATAATTTGTATAAAATGGTAAGCCTAAAAATAATATAAACCACTTTAGTTTTGATAGTTTAGTAAGGGTAAGCATTCCAACTCTTAACTGTAATGAGAACAAAACCCGTGTCACAGATGTTTTGCGTAATATGTTGACTGGTGCATTGACCTCTATTTTCGACTTTTGATGCATATTTATCCTGAAATTCTTTTTGTGGAATGATTTCATTCCGATTTTGAGGTGCCGCTTTAAACAATGCAATCAAATGATCACTGCCTGAGTTACCTTCCCTACTTCTCTCTCGTCGACATCTTTTACTTCGTATTCCTCATCCTGTGGATGCACGTTCACACCTTGTCGAAAGTGTGCCTGTGACATTCAGATATACAGATGATGCCGAGGCTAACAGTGTTATGTTTCTTACCCTCTTAGGTTCACCATTTGCCCGCGCCAGCTTAAAAAGCTCCAAGCTCGAAGTATCATCTTTCAAGAGGCGAGAACGGCGGTTGCGCTTCTTAATCCGCCACGTAGTGAAGTCTCAGGCCTTCTACTGGACTGTACTATGTTTGGTGGGCCTCAACACGATGTGTGTGGCTGTCGTGCACTACGACCAGCCGGATCCACTTTCAGATTTTTTAAGTGAGTAGAGCAGATGTTACATTAATACACATCTAAAGGATCACGCAAAAGTGGGCATGATTATGTTTGTAAAGGCCTATTTTTTTAATACAAGTCTTATGTTGACTCTCACTAATGGTACATATATTGATTTTATGCACATTAATCTATCTTTGAGTTGACCTGTATAGATTCTCCCCGTCACTTTGATGAAGATTTGATACTAATTCATTTCAGTGGTGACTGCAATGACAAAATGCTTGTTACAGCTCTAATGCGTGAGCGTTTTGTGGCCCTGAATAGAGGAATATCCCATACACAACAGAACGGATGGTTTCCTCTCTCTCTCCCACTGTGTGGTGTTCATCACTTATTTTTGTCTGCTGCCCTCCTGATAGATTACGCTGAATTTATCTTCCTGGGAATATTCTTGACGGAGATGTTTGTCAAGATGTATGGTCTGGGGAAGCAGGCATACCTCAACTCCTCTTTCAACTGCTTCGATTGCATCGTGAGTACCACTGCAACTAGGGACTAACCCAGTGCTTCTCAATTATATATTTTTTACGTCCCCCTGGAAGACGAAAATAACACCCACCCACCCCAACTCTTTGCCGCAACTATAAATAGTATCATATGCCTGTAAATTTGTGGTAAGTACATCTCTGCAGATGAGCTAATACTCATGCAGTCTCTAACGATGAGTGTGCCCGTGCCACCTACTGTAGTGGATGTGCAATTACACTTCTAGTATGGCAAAAAAAAAAAAAAAAAGGTTCCCTGAGGTCACATATGGCATCACACTGTCCCCCTTATTTGAAAAGCACTGGACTAACTGAAAATGTCACACAAGCACCACAAATAAAGACCACCTATTTCTATATGTAATGAGGATGCAACTGCCACGTCATGAATAACGAGTTGCATGTGCCTGTGTTTCTAAAAGGTGATCTGCGGCAGCATATTTGAAGTGCTGTGGTCTTTTATCCAGCCGGGCACATCATTCGGCATCAGTGTTTTACGAGCTCTCAGGTTATTGAGGATCTTCAAGGTCACCAAGTGAGCGTCGTGTATTGAACACATCTACTGCTATTATTATTTATTGTATGCAGAGGGCATCATTTGAAAATTGCAACACTGTTTCTTCTTTCCAGGTATTGGGCATCTTTACGGAACCTTGTCGTGTCTTTGCTCAACTCCATGAAGTCCATCATCAGCTTGCTCTTCCTCCTCTTCCTCTTCATCGTTGTTTTCGCCCTGCTGGGAATGCAGCTCTTTGGAGGACAGTCAGTGCTCTTTCATCTCTCCTTCCTTATTTTACATATTTTTGGTGTATTTTGGTGCTTCAATGCGACTGTTTTTCCTTTCTCTCAAAAACCTAACTCAGATGTTTCCCATTTGCCTTTCCCCTGTCAGGTTTAATTTTGAAAATGGTACTCCTTCAACAAACTTTGATACCTTCCCGGCAGCAATAATGACAGTGTTTCAGGTAAGCAGACAAAACAGACAGTGTGACTGGAGAAAGGGCAAAAGTGGAGGGCTTGAATAAGTCTAAACCAGTAAAGATCAATTTTACTGCTGTTCAAGATAGATTATTTCACTATCACTGTGAAAGAGGATTAAAAAAAAAATACAGATTGTGTATTCATGTAATTAACGTATGTAAGTAGTCAGTGATTATAAAAGAGAAAAACGTTTTTAGAGGAGGAAAAACAAAAGTTTTTTCCCCAAATATCCAAGAGAATGGCTTTAACTAACTAATATGTGTTTGTGCATGCTTGTGTCCAGATCCTGACAGGTGAAGACTGGAACATGGTGATGTACGCCGGCATCAAGTCTCAGGGCGGAGTCAACAAGGGCATGGCCTTCTCCGTCTTCTTCATCGTGCTCACACTTTTTGGCAACTGTATCCTTTGCTTGCCGAAGTAAAAAGACACACGTGTGAAAATCATTCTGCTGTGCCATAAGCATACATTGTGCATTTTAAAAGCATTATCCAAAGGTTTTGATTAAACAAATTCTGCTTCCTTGAGTTTCTGGAGTTAAAGCAGAACTGTGATAAAAATGTGGTAAACTTGCATTACGACATGAAGCATAAATATTATTATTGTTGCTTTTTTTTTTGTTCTCATGAGTTTGCCTGTTGTGAAAATGTGTACAAATAAGCCAAATGCCCACACAGTGGATTTCCTATAACTTTTTGCTTAGATACTCTGCTGAATGTCTTCTTGGCTATCGCTGTGGACAATTTGGCCAACGCACAGGAGCTCACCAAGGTGCGGTCCAGCTCGACGTTACCTCATCATGACTAAACTTTTTTTTATTTTCTCCACTCCACTTCCTCCATTGACGTCCTTTTCCTCCTTCCTCCTCTCGTTCTTTCCTGGCAGGATGAGCAAGAGGAGGAGGAGGCTGCCAGTCAGAAGATCGCGTTGCAGAAAGCCAAAGAGGTGGCGGAAGTCAGCCCCCTGTCAGCTGCCAACCTCTCCATAGCAGCGTGAGTGCAGATCTCATTGCGGTTGTGATTTGGGTTCCAAACGTTTTCCCAACAGGCATAGAATCATACAGTTTAATATACTGTATATAGATGGACAAGTTGTTTCAAATGGCTTACCTTAAAAGTAGAAGCTCAAACGGTTGAATGCGGGTCTGTGATTGCACACGTTGGTGTTGTAAAACCATAATAAATACGTAGTAGCCCTTGTGGCAAACCTTCGGAATACTGGAGGGGTTAGCCTTGGTACACGAGCTAGCCGCGGAGACCATACATACAGTGTATTAAGTGTAGAGAAAGCCGTGTGTTTAGCTTTGATACGTTTATTAGAACTGATTGGTTTGTTACAAACATCAGACATATATGTTACACGCCGCGCGTTATTTTATAATCAGGGCTTTAACATAGATGCCATCGTGGGACTCCCAGTTCAACACGGTAGCCATGATGAAGGCTCTACTGTATGTATTGATATCTATGCCGACAGCCACTTGTTTGAAGTGTACGTGTTTTTTTCCCTTTTTCGAAATGATCATGCACACGCTAAAAACTATGGATCAAAAATAGACCGATCCTCTACTTGGGTCAATTTGACCCAACTTTGAGTCAAGAAATGTGTCTTTTAGTGTTAAACAACTCTTAAATATTGGTCAGATTCTTTACTTGGGTCAAAAATTTGGGTCATTTTGTATAAAACAACCCAGAAAGTTGGGTCAAATAGACCCATAAATTGAATCGGTCCATTTTTGATTGATAATTGTGTTACTTTTGTAACTGACGCAATTATGACTCATTCGTGCACAGCATATTAAATGCATAATGTCTTTGGCTTATTCTTTTGGAATTGGCATCTTGGGGTTCGAATCTGAATGTAAACGTGCCTCAATGTTCCATTGGTAGGTGCCGAGACTAAAAATCTGCAGGATTTTGGATAAACAGTATTTCCACAAATATCATTCTGCAAAAAAATGAATAGATTTTTCAACAAAAAAAAATGTGTAAGAGAGGAGGTTTTGCGTTTTGGCCAGCAGTATAATTTTTTTTAAATCTTTTTTGCTTTGAAGCAAGGTGTTCACACACACTGAACACAATCCGAAACAACAATATTAGCACCTGTGTTAGCACTCATACATTAGGTGTCGAGGTCGTCCACTGTTATGTAGCATATGTAACAGACGTCTCTTTTTTATCGCACTGTTTACAGGCCAAATTATTTGGAAGGTTTTGTGTTACGGTTCAATTTATACATTTACACAAGACACTTACTCACACATAAACTAACACTCATAAAGGTTTAACAACAGCAGGGGAACACAGCATGAACACACACATGACCTTTACTGCTTTGATACAACAGCCTTTTCTACACAGTTACTAGGAATTGGGATTATGAACACGAGCACACACGCTGTGTGTCCTCATGTCACATCACAGTGTGTATTGCCATTGTATGTGCTGGCCATGTGTCAGTTTGTCGTTAATATGTATCTACTTGTCAGGAGACTTCCTATCTAGGTTAAATATTTTATTTTCTGACATTCATCTGATGTATGTGAGAGTTAGTGAATGATGGATTTGAGGAAAAACAAAGTAAAAAAAAAACAAAACAGGGATATTGGTGATTTATGAATAATTTCTTAAGAGGATATTCCTTGGTTGATTCAAAATGAAGGATACCAGGAAAAGCAACATAAAAACTTTTAAAACATTTATCATTTTATATGTAAATGTATTGATTCTTTTTGACTTATATGTTCTCATTCTATTGGAGCAGTTTTTGTCCGTTCACATTACGTTTACATTTGATACATTTCTTTTTACTATAATGGGAAACTCGGTACCTTGTTGAATGAAATAAAAATGCTTATTTTCCCCCCAAAAATAAAAAAGAAAAGTAGAAAGGAGATGAATAATTTGCTTAGTGTTATCAAATGAAAAATATATACATTAGTTCCAGAAGTGGAATGAGGATTTGACATTTCATTGATCCTTTTTTGGAACTATCAATTTATCATGTAATATATACTATATATTCATTTAATTTGACAAAAAATCACACAAAATTGGCATTTTCAAAATACCTTGTCATAAAAAACGGAGTCCAGTATGTTTGCGTTTCGATCACAAACCAACTGAGAGAGTAGTTTTGCTCTTGCTTCGGCCTGATTTGCTTTATGACATCATTTAGCAACAATTTATTTGAACACAGTCTGCAGATTCCTAATTGAGTGTTTTGCCCATTACCTGTGAACGAGTTATATTCAATGACAAACATTACAAATGTGAATAATGATGAATTATTAAGTTGGTAACTGTGACACTTTCAGACCCGAGTGACTGAATGTATGTTTGGGTTTGCATGTCTTTGTGTACATGCTGGGTTGCATTCCAAAATGTGATGTTTTCTTCTTTAAAAAATAAAATAAAATAAAATAAAATCCAAATGACCTGAGCTGGCTCATTTTGGAATGAAATCCTCACTTTTTTGTGCCATCTCACTCACCAACTTTTTTCCTCCTCAGCAACAAAGTACACAGTGATTGTCACAACTCTACTGACCACTTTCTGGACTGGTATTTATTTTTCATTTGTCCTTTTATTTCTGAATCTCTCATTCCTCATCTCCTCCCCATGTCGCTTTGTCTCCGACCTTTTATGATCCCAAATAAACTGTCACCAACTTTTGCTACTTTTCCAAGAACTCACCTTGTGTTGCTGCACCTCACAATAGTAGTCATGATGAAAATGTTGGTCCGAGTTGAAGTTGGTTAGTCACTAGTAACACTTTATTGAGCTGTGTGTACATTTAATCATTGCTAATGATAAGAAATTCTTACCTTTCCTCAATTTTGCCCCCATCTTGTTGTCCCAACATGGCCTCCAAAATCCCTGCACATTGCTTTGTGTGGACGCTCACCCCAGCATATCTTCATAACCTATTTATTTATATTTGGTGTTTGCTTCCACATCACCCCCACTTGAGTTTGAGTGCATATTTGCTCAGCTGCTTTCATGCAAGTCCTCACAATCGCCTCCATTCATTCTCTCCACTGTGTTTGGTTTCACAGTAAGGATCAGCAGAAGAATAACAATAAGGGACTCAATAAGTCCGTGTGGGAGCAGCGCACCAAGGAGCTGCGGAAGCAAACGCTGGCATCCAGCCGAGAAGCCCTATATAACGAGCTGGAACCCGAAGACCGCTGGAAGGCAAGGACAGGGAGGGAGGAACACAACAATGTAAAGGACAAGGCAAAACAATGCCTCTAGACTTGTGTTATCAGTGTACACAAGTGATGGCTATGACTATGTTATGTTTTTATTTTGACATTTTAGTAGTACGGTGGAACCTCTCAAGTCAAACGAGGACACTGATTGGAATGTGTCTAAATAACAAGACTCTAAACCAGGTCAAATCATCATCTTGTATGGCGTCATGCATGGCAACAAATTTTGCCATATTCTCTCCCAATTTTTTGATTGCATTCACATTTTTAGACTTTAGAGGTTCCACTTCTGGCCAGAAATGTTCACTTATACACTTTTTAAGCAATACAGGTCTAAACATCGCAACCCTTCATGCTCAGGTCAACTACTCACGCAACGTCCGACCAGATATGAAAACACACCTGGATCGACCTTTGGTGGTTGACCCCCTTGAGAACCGCAACAACAACACCAACAAGAACACTGACAACAATCCAGACCTCTGCTTCAGCCAGCAGCATCCCGCCCATGACCTCCACAGGCACCACCACGAGCACGGAGGTCAAGAAGGCCCCATCAAAGCTCCTCTCGAGCGAGGCGAGTCCACTGAGAGCAGGCGCAGCCGGAAAGGCACGCACCACCATCGTAGCTCCCACGTACGATTGGACGCAACTGCGATTCCCGGGCCGGGCTCGGAGGAGAGGCCGACCAGGCGCCATCATCATAATCGCAGCGGAAGTCGGGGGACGGGACAGTCAGAACACAGGAAACCTCGGTTGCATGGCAAGAATGATGAAGATGATGATGGTCGAGAAGGACGCGGAAAAGCAGGGAGGCATAAGAACAAAGGGGTCGATAAAGGTGGGGAGGGAGGAGAGAAGGAAGGAGCTGGTGATGGAAGTGAGAGGAGGCCGAGAAGGAGTCGCCATAGCAACCAGATGGAAGGAGAGGGGAAGAAGATCTGCCAGAATCGACGGAAGTAAGTAGAATACACACTTTTATATACCGTATACACCATAGGAATAGAATTATTGTGACGCCTTGCCAATACATCACAATAACGCCAGAGATATGAGAAAATATTGTTAGTATATTTTATAGCTTTCATTATGTTCTACAAGGTTATACTGTATTACATCTGTAGAAAACAGTATTGAGATGACTGATGGCCACTGGGCCTGACTCGCTCGTCTCCATTGCGGTGTTGAACAAACTCCACCAAGCATTCTTTGATAAGCTTTACTTGGTCATGACGGAATCCTCCAAACCATTCCCACCATAGAAATGCCACAGAAATGAAAAGGGCATAGATAAGGGGTGTATCCCAGCCTCTGTTTCTTAATTCATTAGTCCATATTGTTTATGATGAATTCCCTGCTAATCTTAATGTATGTTGACATGGATACCTCCAGGGATGGTAGTGTTCTGAACCTCTCCACGACAAGGCCCATCCAAAAGAGGCTGTCCAGGCAGGACAGTGAAGATATGGACAACCTCATGAATACCAAACTGGTTTCTGGCTCGCCCCCTTCCAACGAGCAGCCCCCAATTCCACTTGCCAACCACACTGCGGGCCCTGGCTTTGAATCTGCCCTCCAACTCGCTAACAGTGGCACTCGAGGGAGTTTAGTCAGCTACGCGAATGCCGCACATCGCCGTGCCAACAGCATCATCAGGCAGCCCCACCTCGACCACACAGTTGTGGACATGCCAATTTTCCCATCCATCAATGCTATGCTCCAGGGTAAAAACAGCACCGTGTACATCACATGTATTATCACTTTCGTCTTGACTCACGTTCTTCCTCCGTGTCTTTCTTTTGAACACAGTCAATAAGAATGCAAACACAGAGCCTTTACCAGCAAAGGAGGACAAGGACGACGATGATGATGCAAAGGGAGGTGATGGGGGAATTAGGCCCATGCCTCCTTTCACCTCCATGTTTGTACTGACCACCACAAACCCGTGAGTAGGACGCATGAGCCATTCGCCCAATTTAAAGGGAAGTTAACCCCCCACATTTTTGGGGGACAATACAATGTTCTATGCAGTCCCACTAGTCTAAATACGGTATTCTGTTTAATATTGCGTTCGTGGAATATGAGTTTAGCAGCAAAATCCAGCCGTTTTTATCCATCTCGGGGTGGCCATTTTGCCACTTACTGTCGACTGAAGATGGCATCAATGTTGCTCAGATCTCAGGTAACAACCAATCACAACTCAGCTTCAGAAAACAGGTGAGCTGTGATTGGTCACTGCCTGAGTCGACATCATGTGGCAAAATGGCCGCCTCCTGAGATGGATAAAAATGGCTGGATTTTGCTTCATAACTCTTATTTCACCAATGTAATACTAATCAGAATGTCATGTTCAGACTAGTGAGGTCGCATATATTATTGTCAAGAAATGTTTACGGTTGACTTCCACTTTAAGCCCATTTTCACCAAGGAGTGCATTTCAGTCCAGTTGCGTACTGTGTTGTGATTTCTCTTCTTGGTGAGTTACAACGTTACGGTGCTAGAATGTCTCACCCATTTATCACTACCCTTTAGATACTGTACCATGTCGTGGAAAGATTACGGTTTATAGTCTGTACTACAGGACTGAACTGTACAACTTGGTGGAAAAATGGAGGATTTAGAGGAGCAAGCCTACTTGGCCTTGTTTGATCATCGGATTTAGATTGGAATCTCAAAAGGAAAGCGGATCTACTCTAATACCACAGCCAAAGCTATTATATAGTCTTACAACACAGATGGGATGATATGCAGCACAATGAAAAGAACGACTTTGTGTACTCTAAGGTTCCGCCGGGCTTGTCACTACATCTGCACCCTGCGCTACTTTGAGATGTGTATTCTGCTGGTCATTGCCATGAGCAGTATTGCCCTTGCTGCCGAAGACCCCGTCTGGCCTGATTCTACTCGCAACAATGTAAGAATGTCATTTCATGCTGCCTGAAATCATGTGTAATGATTTGTATTTATTTTTATTAAAATTAGTGATTGGTACCTTTCCATGCCACTCATGTTGGTAACCCCCTGTAAAATGAAGCAGATCAAAAGAGTGTCAGGTATCCTATAAGTGTCATTCATCAATTTCCCATCTATGTGTAGGTCCTGCGCTATTTCGACTACGTCTTCACGGGAGTGTTCACATTTGAAATGCTAATTAAGGTAAAGAGGTCTTGAGGCATGTTTTACAGTGCGGCCAGATGACTTGAATTCCTCATCATCTTCTGTCTTTCTCCTCAAGATGGTGGACCTGGGGTTGGTTTTGCACCAAGGCTCTTATTTCCGTGACTTGTGGAACATCCTTGACTTTATTGTGGTTAGTGGCGCGCTGGTGGCCTTCGCCTTCACGTAAGTGTCCACCCAACCTACCTGTCCTTAATGCTTCTTTTACTTGCAATATCTCTATTCCTGTATAATCATCCATCGTCCCTCCTTGAAGAGTCCGTTTTTCTCTCTGTGGATTTCCTTCTCTCACACTCACACTGTTTCCGTCCTTCTCCATTAAACTTAATATTGTCTCTAGTTGACCTTTTCCTCTCCTCCCCCATCCTGTCATTTCTGCACGCGTTCAAACAGTTTCTCCTTCCTGTCTATTCTGCAAAAGGCAACGGCCACTCCTTTCACCAGTAACCCTTTATTGCCAGGATTTTCTGGAGTTTTATAAGTCAGCGCAGGTCAGGGACGGACTAGCCATCGAGAATTCTGGGAGTTTTCCAAACAACCGGTCCATTTTTGGGCCAGGCACCTCCACCCTAATGCTGCATGTTTTTTTATGCCAAATTTTGTTCCCAGTCTCTTACTGGCACAGGTTATGCTAAATTTACTTTCAATATGATTCTACACAATGAAGTAATCTAAAGAGCACTTTTCTATTATCTTTAAGATGGTGTATTTAGCCCCCCCAAAAAAAAATTTTCTTGCTGACATTTTTTCTGTTGTTTGACCTTGTCAAAAGAGAATGTATCGCAAAGCAGGCAAAAGTAGGTGTGACGTGACATTTTTAATTTTGTTTTATTTGATGGATTGGATAGTTGTCAAAACAACACATAGTGTTCCTGCATGGATATTACGGTAATAGCACAAATTTTCCGTTGTAAATCTACTTTGGGCTCTGCCCCCTTATCGCATTCATTTAGATAAACTGACACATACTGTATCTGATGAGATTCTCACCTCAATCAGTTTGCAGCGCAATTGAATGTGATCAACTATTGGGCAAAACAAAAACAAAAAAATACGTTTCTCTAATTAAAATCAATATGAGCTTGAACTATAAATGTAATGTGCCTGAGATGGGGGGGAAATACATTTATCTCAGCAGACTGGTGGAACGGCTGCTTCTCCTTTCCTTGTTCAACGTAGTCATAGATTCCAGGACACTGTGAAGATGAGAAATTGCTTGTCCCATAAAGAAAACATAAATGTAGCATGAAGTTCCCCTGGGTGCTTGTTGTGCTCTCTCTGTTTTGTCACTTACTATTCCTGTTGGCTATTTTGTCCCTTTTAATCTCTTTTAAACAAACTTGTGTCCGCTTGCCACATTCTAAACACATGCAATATTCCATGTTAGGGGGACATGGAAGTTTGCTTAAAGATGCTTCCCTAAATAGTAAAAATACATACGTTTTACATTTCTTTATGAGTGAAGCAAATCTACATAGGTCCAAGCAGTCCATGCTGCATGGGAAGTGTAAAAGTCGTTTTTATCATGACAGGCATTGCAGTCTCATGCACAGCCTGATAGTGTCTTAACTCAATAGACCGAAATCAAACAGCACTCCAGAAAGGCTCAGCAACCTCATTGGAGATGTTTATCACTCCTTTAAAATCCAATTAGTCTGTCTGAAGGTTCTGAGTGTGTTGGACTTGAACTTGAACTGTTAAAGGTCCGGCTAGACCGAGGGGAAAAAAAAACCTCCCACAGCAGGCTGCATTCCAGACGTACAAAAATACATTTGTTAAAAAATCGCACAGTGGCACAGCTGCCCTTAAAAAGTCCCCTGAAAACAGAGACATGACATGAACATTTCTGCATATTGGCTAAGCTACAAATCCCAAAAAAAACTCCAAGACAGAGACGCACCTTTGTTTTTTCACTCTCTTGCTGCATTTAAGCAGCAGGGAAATATTTTCCCTTTGACCCTTCCATTAATGTCTCATCGATTTGCCGTATTCAAAATCTGACAGAAAGACCGACCTTGACATTTGTGCAGTTCTTTCCCTCCTACTAGATAATGGTTGTTGCCCATTTTGTGTTCAAAGTCAGATGTTGTAGATACATATATGATTTGTGTGATAGAATTGCAAACTACTGTACGAATTTGGTACCACATTACAACAACGGATCCTTTATTGGCATTTTTATAAACATGGTGTTCTCTTTGTAAAATGTGACTGTTTTTGAGAAACAAATTAATAACCTATTTTTAAACGTGTCATAAGGGGATCCTTGTTGTAAAGTGGAGTTAAATGTTCTATGGCAATTGTAAGATGATTATATATATATTATATATATATATATATATATATATATTAGATATTATTATATATAATGTATAATACGGGTATAGTTGCATGGATCTACAAGATATTGCCAGTGACAAATAGAGTCATCACAAAAGAAACTGATAGAGATACTCGATACCGTTTGAGTGGTACGGGCCTCACTTCTTCTTTGCTCTCTCTCTTTCTCATCTGGCCTCTCATTTTGAACCCCATTCTGGTTCTTCCTCCCGCCCTTGTCTTTCTGTCACACTCCTTTCCGTCCTTTCAATATCTCACTCTTCTGTCATCTCTTCGTTTGGACCACCACCAACAGCGGCGGAGGGTAAAGTTGTCTCTTTTTTTTTTCTTTCCTCTCCAAGATGCCCTCTCTCCACTTTCTCACTGTTTGTCTAATGGACACACATGACACTTGTCACCTCTCCATCCATTCTTCAACTTTCCTTGTTCGCAACTGTAAACCTGTCGAAAAAATGTGTGATTGCGGATAAAAAAACTGAAGTTTACAAATAACTAGTTGAATGGAGATTTAACAACGCACAAAACATTACGCTGTGACAGGCGCATGTTTCAGCCTTATAGATACAAAAGCCTACCAGTGCGCACAACATCACACTTGCACACACAATATATACAGTGGATCCCTGCTATTCACGATGGATAGGGGCCAGGCCAGCACACGAAGAGCAAAAAACTACCTATCATTGATGTCCATTATCAATGCATTGAAGAATTTTTTTTGAAAAATCACTGATAAATCACCAATAAGCTTTTTTTCCACAAAATATGGAGCCACAACACTGACGATAAGATTTGGTATTGAAAAAATAAATAAAAGAAGTATTGGCATTTTTAAAAGATTGTATTGAAAAAATGAAGTACAGACATTAAAAAACACTATTTTCTTAAAGCATATTTTTTTTATATTATGATGTATTTTTCAATGCCAATCTGCAGATTTTTTTTTACAATCTCTTTTTTTTCGAGTGTCACAGGTTTTCAATTTCAACTCTGGTTTTCAGTTTCACTTCTCTTGTTTTCAGTTTCAACTTATTGGCAGTGTTTTAACGTGGGGGGCGGGGTTGGGGCGGGGCTTTTAGCGCAAGAATGCCTTCCAGCTTTTCAGGAGAGAAGAGAGGAGAGCGCGCCATTTGTTGGCTAAAGGCAATACTCATGGATACAGGTTCACCAAGAACTCCTAAACAGCCTGTTAGCCACAACGTTATATGTGGTTATATATGTTACTTGTGGCGTTAAAACCACCATGTTTGAAATTACTTTATGCATCATGTCATGCTAATTTAGCTACCGTGCTAACTAGTTTACTACAGAAACATTAACACTGATGCCACAAGGTTATATGTAGAAAAAACATAGATTTCACAGAGTTCCTGGTGAACTTGTATCCATGCGTATTGCCTTTAGCCAACAGGGGCGCGCTCTCCTCTCTCCTCTCCTGAAAAGCTGGAAGGCGTTCTCATGCTCAAAGCCCCGCCCCCAACAACAACCCCCCCCCCCCCCCCCCACGTTAAAACACTGCCAATAAGGTTTTGTTTTTTCGGGCTGCTCTTATTCGTGAGTCGTTTTTATTGAACAAATATACAATTACAAACAATCTAGGCATTTGACAGCGCTGCCAATAAATTGCAACTGAAAAAAAGTGAAGTGAAAATAAAACCTGTGACACTCGAAAAAAAAGAGTGTAAAAAAAATCTGCAGATTAGCATTGAAAAAAACATTATAATACAAAAAATATGCTTAAAGAAAATTGTGTTTTTTTATTATATCTGTATTTTATTTTTCAATACAACCTTTTACAATGCCAATACTTGTTTCAATGTCACAATGGCAATTTTTTTTCCCAATACCAAAACTTATTGTCAGTGTTGTGGCTCCATACAAAACACCTCCTTCCCCCCAAAATACTGAATAAATATATTAAGTTATTATTTATTTATTTATTTTATCTGTGAATAGGTGTATCAACAGGTGGCAACCAGCAAGTATGCAGGGGTCCACTGTACAGCATGCACACACTCACATACGCCAGTCGTCTGCCATCTGGCCTCACATCGTAAGACACACAGCTGCTGACTCACATGCACCGTCACCCCTCAAGGCCTCCCTCAATGACCTTTTGACCATGCTGAGCTTTATACAGGAATTTTGAGGACGTACAGTACGTTAATGGCCAATGAATCTTTTGCACCAGTTCGGTGTCCCTTTGTTGGTAGGCAAAGGAAGCAGCTGTGGGCTCAGTTATTGAGCTAAATGTGATTTTTATTTTTATTTCATTGGTGGAAGCATTTCGTTCGATTTTTTTTTCTTCTTTCTATCCTCATGTGTATTCCAAGAAAGCCTGCGTCAAAGTGCTTAAAATAATTATGGCTGAGCATTTCATGCAGAGATGCTTGTTAAAATATCTGTCTGTGCCAAAAAGACTACAAGAGTCCATGCTTACTGAACAACGCACTGAAAACAACCGTTCTCGCGGTTGTTTGCTATTTGCAGATGATTGTAGATTTCATAATAGAAGGAGAGAGTTTATCTTGTTTGTGTGTTTTGTTTGTTTGTTTTTGGCACTACCTGATTTGGACTTATTTGTATTTCAATTTTTAATGACATGACAATGACTAAGCTCTCTCTGCAAACTTTTTTTGTGAAGAATAGAGTTCGGCATCATTTACAGTGTGGCTTAGTATAAGTCGTGATGTGTTGCATCATGAAAAGCAAGGTTTCAATGCAGCATGAGTATACTGTATTCACCATTGCTGTGCCTAAATGACTTATTGTGAGTCAACTTTATACAGCATTGAAATACATTGCAGACTTTTTAAGACGTTTAGCTGTAGCATGTACGGTCATTGTACAATGCCCACATAAGTGGCGCATGTAGATAAGCCAACACCTAGAAATAAGGCTTTACACTTGGAAATAGGCTAAGTGTAAACGAATAGCAACGCTGCATGTGTTGCTATGCATTTAACATGACGCAGTTACTCATTCTGAGTTAACTAGGACACAAATAACACCAAATTGTGTCTGCCTGCTGCTATTTTGGGATTTGCGCCGACTAAGTCGAATGCACCTGCTGACTCTGAATGCTTTATGTGTATGATTCTGTTTGCACATTTAGGGGGAGCAGCAAAGGAAAAGATATCAGCACCATCAAGTCTCTGAGGGTGCTCAGAGTGCTGCGGCCACTTAAGACCATAAAACGTCTTCCCAAACTCAAGGTATGGTTTTAGTTTCAAAAACATTCCAACAGACTTTGCTTTCCAGTTCTATGTTCCATCATGTTAGAGTCTGATCAATCTCTTTCATACAATATTCTTAGGCTGTTTTCGACTGCGTGGTGAACTCTCTGAAGAACGTCCTCAACATTTTGATCGTCTACCTGCTCTTCATGTTCATCTTCGCTGTGGTGGCTGTGCAGCTCTTCAAGGGGCGTTTCTTTCACTGCAGTGACGAGTCCAAAGAGTTTGAGCGTGACTGCAGGTCAGAACATTTTTTTGTTTTGCTTGATGTGACTTAGCCTGCCTGTAGTGCTCCGTGATGTCATTTTGCAACATCACTGTGAAAGGTCAGAGTTGATGTGCGTAGTCCGTGCTATTTTTGATCTACAACAAATGACAATATTCCATGATGATATTCTATGTGTTCTAGACATTGTGTTTTAGGCATTTCGTATCTCATAAATCCAGTTCAGTAACAGCAAACATGTTGCTTGATTTAAGATTTGGAGGTTGTGTGAGTTCATGGCCAAAATTGCAGGCTCTATAAACACATTTACTACCCAATAACATTGTGAGGTTGAATAAAAGGACCCACTCACTTTGTAAATGCGGACTATTTGAGGATAGCATAAAGTCATCTTGCAAAATCACAACACGGGGTTAATAAAAAAAAAGAAGGGATAGTTATAGTAAATGTTGATTTTTGATGTTTAATAATATTTTCTGTGTGTAATCGCTAAATCCTTCTTTCACTGTTAGACTGACTGTCTACAGATACTGTGTTTAGGGATGCACGATAAAAAAAATTCGACCGATAACCAACAACGTCCTGCTCCTCCACACCGATACCGATATTGATAACCAATAACTTTTTTATTGTAAAGTAAAAAATATATCTGTTGTTGCAGCTTAAAGGAATAAAACTTTTCAATCTCGCTTTCTACTCATGTAGTGGAGTCAAATTAGTCAATGACACTTTTACCAAACTTTCAATATTTATGATATTGTATTTAGAGTTGAGGAGACTTTGATTGGTTGTAAAGTGTACAAGCTATATTTTTTTCAGTCACCAAGCCATGTCGACGAATGGCACACTGTACTTTTGAAGTCGCGGGCATCATACCCCCTCCTACTCTCCCTCCTGAGCTCTGAAAACGACAGTAAACACACTAACGTTAATGTATTTGAGGCCACTATCAATATCTGCCTAATTCTGAAGCATCGGACCTATAAGAATGACATGAGTTTTTCACAATATTGGTTCGATAATTATCGTGCATTCCTAACTGTAATAATGTGTAACTTTCCTCAATAAGAACGATTAGACTGGATTTACAATTGTGCATTTGAATGATGTGCAGTTATTGGGCTACGTTGCCTATTAGTTCCTCTGTTTCAAGCAAGTCAGCCAACAAAGAAGAAAGAAATATTAGAATCTGATATCATCCCAAAGTAATGGTAAAAAATCGGTGTGAAATGAAGTCGAGTGTTTCGATCACCCATGTCGTGCTAATGCTGTCATTCGTACATGTAGAGGCGAGTTTTTGGTGTATGGGCGCGATAACGAAGTGAAGGCACAGAAGCGGGAATGGAAGAAGTACGATTTCCACTACGACAACGTGGCTTGGGCCCTGCTTACGCTCTTCACCGTGTCAACTGGAGAGGGGTGGCCGGAGTGAGTACACATGCAGGGTCGCATGCCCACTCAATCCCAAAACGCGACATCTAATTTTCCGATGCTTGTTTTGTCCTTCTTAGAGTGCTGAAACATTCCGTGGATGCCACTTACGAGAATCAGGGCCCCAGCCCGGGCTACCGGATGGAGATGTCCATCTTTTATGTGGTGTATTTTGTGGTCTTCCCCTTTTTCTTTGTCAATATCTTCGTGGCGCTCATCATCATCACCTTCCAGGAGCAAGGCGACAAAATGATGGAGGATTATAGTTTAGAAAAGAATGAGGTGAGGAGTGAGGGAGGGAGGATGGGGGAAAGGTTGCGGTAGTCATAGCGCAAAACTTCATCTTTGTGTTTTATGTTTGCAGAGAGCTTGTATCGATTTTGCCATCAACGCCAAGCCTTTGACCCGTCACATGCCCAAGAACAAGTTGAGCTTCCAGTACCGCATGTGGGAGTTTGTGGTATCGCCGCCATTTGAATACACGATCATGGCAATGATCGCGCTCAACACAATTGTCCTTATGATGAAGGTAATTAGGATGCGGTAATACATTATTGATACGCTCACTTTGTTGTTAGTAAGCTCCTGTCACTAGTCAATGAAATAAGGTATTATCCCACTAGGTACTCTATTTCCATGTCTATGACGCTGAATTTCTACTTTTGTAGTTAGTGTAACTATGAATGTTTGTGTTTATGTTTGTTTTTAGTACGACGAAGCTCCAGATGCCTATGAAGCTGTGTTAGCCAACCTCAACATAGTGTTTACCTCTCTGTTCTCCATGGAGTGTGTACTCAAGATTATTGCCTTCGGAGTACTGGTGAGCATGTGTGTGTGTTTCTCTGTTTGTCCGTGGGCACGTGTGACATTTTCCTGTCAGTATTGTTTCTGTCGAAGTTTCACATGAGGGTGTTTTAGTGCCAATTAGTCCTATAGTGTTTAACATTTTCTTGAACAATTGGTACTAAGAGCACTTTTGCACTGGCATGTCAGTCAAACACCGATGAATGGAATACTGTATGTAGTCACGATGGGAATGTAACCGATCATTCACAAACCAATGACACAAGCATCAGGTTGGGTTCAGTACCCTGCTCAACGATACCTCGGCAGGAGCTGGGAATTCAACTCACAATTGTACTTTTCTATCAGTCCTTTCTGTTACTTGCATGTTAAGTGTTTACGGCAAGCCAGAAAGATGCTTTTAAAATAATGCCCGCAACCAGCTGCGAAAGACGATAAGAAGGTGGAGCGGGGGAGACTAATAGTTTAAGGTGTACATATTAAAAGACATAGTGGTGATAATTAGAGGCATTAGGGTGAATGACAGATATGTGGTATAAAGAGGAGCATGGATTATGAAAGCGGGAGGAGATTAAGTGAGTGAGGATTTAAATCTCAGAGAATGGAGTCCAAAACACACAGACAAATAATATGGAGGGCGAGTGTGTCTCAAGGTGGTTCATTTTGATTGCCTCCTCCCTGCTTATGCGGCCCTCCGCTGGCCCTAATGCACAGTTTGGCTGCAGGCAGCGGGAAGGAGAGCGAGCGAACGAGTCGCCACGCAGCTCAGACTCTTTCCCATCAGAAATCCGTAATTGTGTGCACGTGTGGGAATTCAGCATTTAAGAAGGATTAATGTCCGCAATAATGTGTGGATGGGGTTCATTAATTTGAAGCTGTAAAGCAAGAAGAAACTTTTTTCCGAAAGTTTTAGAAGTTTAATTCTTCTTCTTCATTTTGTGGGTACTGTATGTGTGCTTAATGATTAGAGTGTGCGGTAACTTGATGAAGAACAATTTCCTGCAGTTTATCTGCTGGAATAGCTCCAACGTGTTCTCACTGATGGCCCATTTGTCTCATGGCTCTCTCTCTCTCTCTCTCTCTCTCTCTCTCTCTCTCTCTCTCTCTCTCTCTCTCTCTCTCTCTCTCTCTCTCTCTCTCTCTCTCTTTCATTGGATTATTTTGAATGATATTTTCCTGACACTTTTTCATTACTTCAACCTGCTAAGTGAATTATATTTAACTCTTACCCTCACACTTCTTTTTTTTCTTTTTCTCTCCTCTCCATCCTGCTTACAGAATTATTTTAAAGATGCCTGGAACATTTTTGACTGTGTGACTGTTCTAGGCAGCATCACTGACATTCTGGTTACTGAACTTGGGGTAAGTAGTCAGTTGTAACGCATTGCGGAACTATTTATTAATAGTAGGTTAGTTATTTGCACATCATATTGTCATATTGACTGACAACATACAGCAGAAGAGGCAAGGAGTCTAGGGAGTGCCTTTGGGTTAGGGGGGGCGCAGTTGAGCCCTGCATTGGTCAGCCATGCACGAATATGTCTTTGAAAGTCTTATATAATTGACCTACTTGGTGGGACCTGGGGAGACCAGACTCCTGGAAGTATGGCACTGACAGCAGAGTTAGAAGAATGCTGATGCTGCGGGGCTCTGCCAGCTTCTTCGAGCAACCTAATAGCCAATCAAATAATAACGTGAACGCCTGGGAGCCTCGCAGCATTTGCATCTGTCAGTGACCATGTTGGAACTCCATAGGCATACAAGTAATTGTAGTCAAAATGAATCTCTTAATTTCTTTTAAAATAATTTGTTTAGTTTGTACTTTTGTCGTTTTGGGTGTGGTCCACAATGAAAATATCAGATTGTGTTCAATGTCACCTGAATGAACTAATATAAGGCAAACTTTCCCTTATATGGGTTATTGGCTTTGTCAGACTTATACACATGTAGCATATCCAACGTTTCGCTTTTGTAATTAGCTCCCGTTAAGAACAATAAGAACGCCTGCTTAAATGTGTACTTCTTTAAAATGACAGCAGATATGGACACAAATGTCCAAGAAAAACGATAGGGTTTTTTTAAGCACAGCATGTTTGCTACGTTTGTGGTCTCGGTTAAAGGGACTCTTTATTTTTTGTGGTGTGTAACTGCTGTGATTTGAAAATCTGATAAGTGAGAAGCTGATTTATTGTGATTAATGTCAATGTGGGGGGTTTTGAAACAGGGAACTGAAAACGTGTTTAATATCATTTCATGAAAGAACTTGAACACTAGTCATGGTGATGCTCGTAGTAGTGGAAATGATAGAAGTCTCGTTTGAGCCTACCTACGTATACATACCTAACAAAATTGGGTGTGATGGATTCACTTTTCCCCCAAAGTAATGTACCATTTTGTCCTAAAATAGCAATATTCAAAGTTTATAATTATGCATCACGTCATTTATTATTACCTTTCCTCATGTTAAAAGTACAGCGTAGTGTACGTATGCCATTACCTTTCTCTCTATTATGTTGTTGGTGTACTGACTATTGATTTATTTCTTGTTTTTATCTTTTTTTTTTACATGCTTTCATTAAATCTTCCACAAACTTAATGGCGATCTGCTGTAATCTACTTCGTCTGGCCCCCTTCTGCCCCACACCCCCACCCCAACATCCGACAATCTACTTCCTGCGATACCGTCCAATCAAAATGCACTATGAATCCTCTGTGTCCACCCATGATAACTGGCTCTGGTTGTGTCTTTGAAACAACCAAAAAACCCCCAAATGTGCTGCTATAAACCATGTGTCTGCAACATCTACATGTAGATGGTTTGTAATTTTTATGTTGATCTTTTTTTTCTGCATCTGCTTCAATCGCATGTTAGGCATGTCAAATGTGCATGTTTTTATTCAATCTCTAGATCAATCTTGAATTGAATTATGCTAGTTCCTCTGCCACTCACTGTCTTATGTTAATTTCTTGACTATCCCATCCATACTATACATCCTTTACGAAGAAGTGGTGTTGTAAAGCTTGTAAAGGATTGAATTGTATCAACCCGAATAGATTATCACATCTATCACATGGGATTATGACTATATACGCATAGACAGTGATTGGAAGGGCTTCTCTGGGAGATCAAGTCCAACAATTTGACTGTGGCAGGCAGACCCAATACCGCATGCAGCCCTTCTGCAGAACCCTCCTCCTTTTCACAATACTGTCCACAAAGGTGGATAGAAGCTGCATGCACGTGTCCATTTTGAGGACTTAAGATGCCAATTGTCGACCTTGTGTTTTTTAACATTTGAAATGGTGGAAGAACATTGACTATTTCGATGGAATTGTCTCTTGAAACCTCAAAACAAATAATGTTCTCACTTGCACTTCAACCATCCTCTTTCTCATTTTGAAGCCAATCCTAATGATGTTTTGATGTGTTTTATGAGTCCCATCCGCATGCTATGGACTTGCTTCATTGAATTAAAAGGCTGTTGCCTTGAGAGAATTAGTGCATTTGGTTGTCTTTCCAGGCAAACGTTCTGCGTCCCTGCACTTTGAACTACCTGTACTCACCAGTCCGACCACATTTACTATGAAACCCAATTTGGATGGAACCATGTCAATTTGCCTCTCCTTTTTTTTTGTCTTGTATTGTTTGGTTTATGAAACGCTTGTTGGAGCCTTGCTGCGTTTGGTTTGGTTTGCTTTTGACTTGAGTTTGAATCCTTCTTTTACTTGATCTTGTTTACTTCTTGTACCTTCTTCTATGCCTCCCCAACTTTTCATCTGTCTCAACAGTTATTTCTCCTCTTCTGTGTATACGGACCAATTCTAATTGAATTTATACCCTCTCTCCCTGATTACGGTGCACCTCTGCTGTAGAATAACTTCATCAACCTGAGTTTCCTGAGGCTGTTCAGGGCAGCTCGCCTCATCAAGCTGCTGAGGCAAGGAGAAACCATTCGCATCTTGCTCTGGACCTTCGTTCAGTCCTTCAAGGTCTGTCCTCAATCATGCAGCGTATCGTACAAGCCCTGATCATTTGATATGTTTCTATTTACCTGTGTAGACTTGGAAAACAATGCTAATATTCTAGAAATACGTATACTCATAATGTCCAAGTACAGCCTCCCTTGTGCAAAGTACATTCAGATGCGTCAGTAATTCCTTTGTCTGTCCTCAGGCTCTGCCTTATGTTTGCCTCCTCATTGCCATGCTGTTCTTCATCTATGCCATCATTGGGATGCAGGTGTGTAGCAGCCGGGATACATGCGGCATGCAAGGACTAGTTGAGAAATAATGTTTATTCATGAAAAGAGTGGCTCGGGAATCGGGATACATGTGTTATAGAAAGTCTAGTTGAAAAACAATAATTCGCTGTTGGGGCAAACAGAAATTGGAAAAGCTGGCGCTTTTTATGTTTATGCTCAGTAATTTGGAAACAGGTCTTAAAGTGAAATTTTGGGAAAACTGCACATGTCACGTGAGGTCCGGAGTTAGGAAACAGACAAACGTGCTGTCAAAGTTAAAGCATTAACTGATTAATTAATCACAAAAAATGTGCGCATTAATCATGTATTAATGCAGATTAATCACATTTATTAATTTGGACCACAGATGATCCTTTAGCCGACAGTGGATTATTAAGGTAGCACAGGTTGTGTTTGAGCAATAAACATAGCTAACATAAAAATGTTGAAGATGTCTTCATAACATTAAATGTCGAAAGAATTGAACACATGACAAATGTGGCGGCCGTGGCTCAGGGTGTCGCGATGGCCGTCCAGTAACTGGAAGGTCGGCTCTTCCATCCCCGCTCTGCCCAAGTCATGTGTCGTTGGGCAAGACATTTCACACGCATTGCCTCCAGTGCCACTCACACTGGTGTCTGAAAGGTGCGAATGTTCGGTGGTGATCGCGCACACTCGCAGCCACGCTTCTGTGGCTACTTAAGTAGTTTTCCGCCACCAGAGTGTGAATGTGCGCACCAATAATGCAATCACTGTGAAGCGTCTTTGAGTGTCCAAAAAAAGCACTATATAAATTGAATGCATTTTTATTTATTATTATAACAAGTGCTCTTTAAATTTGGCAGGCATTTATTTTTAATTTTTTATAAAAAGCCTTTTTAATGAAGCGATTAATCATGATTAATCAAAATTTTAAGATGTGACTTATCTGATTTAAAAAAATTATCATTAGACAGCTCTAATATATATATATATATATACACAACAAAGAGCAGGGCTGGTTTCAGATGGCCTCAAAAGACAACCCCTGACGGCGAAACCTTGACCAAGAAACCGCTTGCAGGGAAGAAAGCTTGCATAGAAGAGTTGGGATAGGAAACCTTGACGAGAGAAATCTCGGCTAAAGAACCTGGAAGTACTGACGAAAGTGTCACTCAGAAACTCCAGCTTGGGTGAAGCACCATTCTATATGACAGAATAAAAGCCTATATAACAAAATAAGTGCCTAGACAAACCAAGAGTGACTAATAGCTTAGCAACTGATAACATTGTCATTACGAGGGACATTTGCACAAGACGAGACAAAGAGTGGCTAACACATCATCATCAAACATTATCACCGCAAGGGACATAGCAACTGCATAGCAACTACAAAATAAAAATGACTAGACAAAATAAGACTGATGAATACCTCTTCATGATAAGAGACAACATAATACAAGACCATAACAATTAAATGAGCCCATGACCCAACCCAAAACACAGTCAAAACAACACTGTTAGAGTTGAAAACCAAAAACAAAATGCACATGCAGTGTTCAATCTATGCATACAGAGTATGAGTACCTAAGCCGACTGCGACTGCGACTGAAGCCTCATTATTTCACAAGTCAAATTCTAAACCTACAAAAGACTAATTTGGATAAATGGATAAGATACTTTGGGACACACTGAATAGTCCACATACGCAGTCTATTTATAGTCTTAAAAGAAAAAAAAGATGCATCATCAATGTCAATGTTTTGAGTCATGTTTTGCACATATGCCCAAAATCAGCAAAACCTCTAAGGAAAAGCGGCCCCATGAATTATAATACCAGATATTGGTTGTGGACGCATACTGCTAGTGTTCTCAGTGTGATGGTGTTTGCAGCTTTTTGGGAATATTGCGATTGAAGAAGACGGAGAGGGTGCCATCGACCAACACAACAACTTCAGGACCTTCGTTCAGGCTCTCATGCTGCTCTTCAGGTGCGATTTCTGAGCTAAGCTTTACGTGTCTTTGTTTTGAAAGTGTTTGAATTTGTTATTGTGCACATTTCAGGAGTGCAACTGGAGAGGCGTGGCATGAGATCATGCTGGCATGTCTGGGGGGTAAAGAATGCGACGAGCTGTCAGGGAATCCAGAGCCAGAGTGCGGCAGTCAAGTGTCTTACCTTTACTTTGTCTCGTTCATCTTCTTCTGTTCGTTCTTGGTGAGTTTACGTCTCATGCCAACACCCATAAAATCACCCGTTGGACTTCCCTTCCCGAGCATGGCTGTGTTCCTGTGCAGATGCTGAACCTGTTTGTGGCCGTCATCATGGACAACTTTGAGTACTTGACCAGGGATTCTTCCATACTTGGACCTCACCACTTGGATGAGTATGTCAGGATATGGGCCGAGTATGATCCTGCTGCCTGGTAAGTGGGAGCCCGCATGCACTGCCATGCACGCACGTCCGGACTCCACACTTGCAACGCATTATGCAGCTACTGTACCTTTAGCTACATACAAATATTATTAACGTCTTACATAAGCATATCGCACAGAGGTTTTGCGCTTACTCTTAGATGAGCAAATGTTCTGTTTTTCTTGTTCCGACTGCTTATTGTAACAGGGCTGCTCACACAGGGGGAAGCAATGAAAGTCCGACTAATCTCGGGAATCCAGTGTGGTTTTTATTTTAGTATTATGAAATGTGAGAAAGTATATGTCGTACAACACTGCAATTGTCCATTTGACTTGAAATGTGGCTACTCTTCACAGTCAAATTAAATAACCATGCTGGTTTTGATTGATATCCTTTACACAAATGCAGACTTTATAAGCTTTTTTCAGCGCAAGTAAGCAATAAATACTGAAGGATTACAAGTCTGAAAGACTTGAGGTAGCTGCACTCAAAGGTCAACTGCCAACTGATTGTGTTTAATCAGCAATTGCAATGCAACGGCCGCCAGGGTTTTCTAGATTTCTGCCAAAGGGGTTGTGAGAGACGTGAGAATAACCACAATGGACATCTGGTTATCTCACTCTGGCAACCACTTCCCTCTGCTCATGCTCCTCCTCTCCTTATATGCAAGTTGTCCTTAAAAAGCCCTACAATCCAATCCCAAATCCTCCCCTTGGTATCCGAATACAGCCAAAAACTTACTGTGGCAAAGTCCACATTTGTTTACAAGGACTCCTTTGTCTTAGTCTACAGTATGAGCAACTACTGTAGACATGCTAAGTTTCATGGCATCTGTATTCCAATATGTGTGTGATTGTTACTCATGTTGTCCTGCGGACTGCACATACAGAGGTACTAAAATATTGTGTATCAATATTTGAATGAAGAAAACTTCTATAAATTAAAATACATTGTGCCCTCCCTTTTTGCGGGTGATAACGTTCCACGCCTACCCACAATAGGTGCATTTTCGTTAAGTAGAGGTCGTTGAAGTTCATTGTAATGAGACATACGCATTAGCCTTACTGTGTAGGTGCCAGCGTGTAAAAGTGACAACTGTGGTCTGTTCTAAAAATAGCTCACCAGTGATGGGACACTGACTTGCTCAGAAGAATTAAAAGAAAGAAAAAAAATTTTTGTTTAACTTATCATGGCACATGTTTCTTAATTTGCCAAATATTCGATATTTGGTTTAAAAAATGTAATAGATTGTATTAAATGAAAGAAAGAGCTGTTTTTATTCAAATAGGACAAAAATAGCAGCATAAATGGACACAAATAAAAATCTGCGATAGAGTGAATCCGCAATAAGGGAACCGGGAAGTAGTGAGGGACCACTATAATATAAAAATATACTGTATATATATTATAAAAAAAATAAAATAAAAAAAAGGTATACAAGAACTTGAGCAGCAATTACCTGGTTTATTATGCAGTTAGCTAGCTAGCTTTGGCTAAAACCCCAAAATGCTTCCTTCAAATAACCACCTGGTGTGACTGCTTCAGGGTGCCGCGTTATCTGATGTGATTGTGTGCATGTCAATACAACGAAAGGCTGAACAGTGAAGAAGGGACTAAACTTGTTTTAAAAAGTTCAACTGGACAGCCAATTTTTTTGACCCAGGCTTTAAATAAATACAAATATAGTAATATAAAATAAATGAATAAATAAAAATGAAGTCCTACGTACCAGAAAGCATGTGGACAGGGACTTTTCTGTCGTATTGATTATCTGATTGACAGGTGACAGCGGAGCAGGGCGTGGTTTCGTGGCATTCAGGGAGCATGCCGGGGTTTTTAACAACACGCTTCTCTGTGGTGTGTCAAATTTAGAAGACATTTATTTTTCACTTTACAAGGGCTTTAAGAGTAGCTTTAACAAATCAATACACTGTACTATCTTATAAACTATGCAAGTCCAGTATGAAGCAACAACAAGCATACAGACGGACTATATAACAATCGCTGACCGTACTGTCATGGTTGTGCTCGTGTAACCGCTAACAGACTTTTCTCAACCTCACCACCAGATAGACACAGAAAGCAGAGGCGACACACTAACAAATGGTTGAACCCATATTTACGAGGGAGGCGTTATGCGTACTTCAGGCAGCTACGAAGTGGTTTGCTGTTTCACATGCTGCGCTATTGTCGTCGGTTAGCAATAGTTTCATTAAAGCGTCCAGTTTGTGATAACAGTAGTTTTTAACAAACATGCTATATTGGCAGTGCTAAGGAGCACATTTAACAGTGTGTAGCATGCAGTGCTGTGTGGTGTTTATATCTTATATATTTATATTTAGCACAGTATTTTTTTTTTTACAGTAAACATATTGCAAAGTATGTTCAAATACTGTGTCAATCTTGTGCTCTTCCTCCCAATGTTTTCTCTTCTTTATAAATGTTTGTTTGTGTGTTTTCCTGTGCGTGAGCGTCTCCTAACTCCCCTGTATTCTTCTTGCAGCGGGCGCATTCATTATAAGGACATGTACAGTTTATTGCGAGTTATCGACCCGCCGCTCGGCTTAGGCAAGAAATGCCCCCATAGGGTGGCCTGCAAGGTTTGACTTCCATTCAAACAAAATCTCTCAAGCACACTTGCTAGCCACAGCATCCAGGAATGGAGTGAATGCTGCTTTATTGTTTGTTTTTTTGGCGGGGTTCCTTTTCATTTCCGTTTTTATATCTACTTTTCCACCATTATCTACTTGCATTCTGAAATGCCGAGAGAATGTGCGGGACAATGCAGACACCCAGAGATGCATGTGAAATGCTCAAAGTGTAATACAACTCAGAACAGGAGGATGCTTTATTATTTAAAATATCATACAATTGATCATTTCTTATGACTATGTTTTATTTTTGTTGGTTGTGGCTATAATGTAGCAAACTACGGTGGCCCACTGTAGTGTTGCATTGTTCTTGGTTTTGGGGGGGTTTGGGGAAAGACAGAAACTGCATTGACACCCTTTCCTCCTCCTCCTCCTCCTCCTCCTCCTACTCCCTTCCCATGTGAGCAGGAGTGGCTTGGTGCCTGCTGTCAAGCTCTGCCCTGCTCTTCTGTGCAAACGAGTACATGTACACATACACATGCTCACCAAAGCGCTCTTAGTAGGAAATGACGTACTGCAATTACAAAATTACAACTACTAATCAATTTCCATTTTAGCCCTATAAAGCCAAACGTATCATATTAAATACAAGACATTTTGAGACCTCTATTTCATGGGTATAATATTTTTTCCCCATTAAAACCCTCACCTATATGATCTGTCACATGCATTGCACGGATAGAGGGCAGTACCCCCAGCTTGCAAGATCGCCCCAATTGAGAGAGAGACGCCTATACTTACGTGCCTGGAGAACCCACGGGGTCAAATTTGACCCCTATAAATTCTGCTACTCAAATAACAAAGACTTTTCTTTCTTTTTTTACAAATATAACTTCAAAAGTCCAGAGTGCCACTTCTGACCCCTGCATGGGGTCATCTAGTGGATGAATATTGCACTTACATGAGCCAGAGTGGTGGTGACAAGATGGCTGGCAACATGGCAATTTTGTTGAGCTGGAAATCAATCCAAACAAAACCATCTTCTCAGCAAACCATCAGATGGTAAAATTGTGTGTTTTTTTTTGTTAATCTATTTCATATCATGTTGCAGAATGCCTAGGAGTATGTTTTATATATATATATTGATAAATTAGCAACTCTGAGCTAGTTTAAAAAAATGGGTTAAAATTGAAAAAACATATTTTGGTGTTCAGTGAACTTATAGCAGTCATTTAATGTATAATTCATAATTTTCCAAAGAAGAAAAGGGTTCTTGGGTTAATGTAAGGTAATATGTTTGATATGTCTGTTTATTATTATAAATGTATGAATTTAAAGCATTGTGACCGGATGTATCAAATATGACACAAATCAAAAGTTATATGTAGTAGTAGATTTTCAACAACAAAAAATGTGCTTGTTCAAAAGGGACAATAAATGCTCTATTTCATGGTTCAGGCTTTATAGGGTTAAAACATCCCTCAATTTTTGGTATCATGCGTGTAGCTCGGGCTCGAATCCCAGTTAGTCCCTGGGACGGCATGGTGGGCATGTGTTGGAAATATTTTCACATGCTAAATGTCCTTCAGATTCAAATGACTTAGGAGAAAGTTCAGTCAAGTCACCCAATGTGTTTGTTTTCTGATCACAGTTGCAATAAATGAAATCCTGCTAAACTCTCACAAGAATGCACCACATGTATACACAAACAGGTCACATACTGCATATTGTCTTTTGATACTTAAGAGATATATATATATTTTTTTTTTTTTACATTCTCAGTAACCTGTAAGCGATACTAGTATAGCTCAGAGAGAAGCCTCATCAAGGCCACAGTGTCTTCAAATCAGCCCAATAACCTTGTCTTTCTTTTTTTTTCTTTTGGTATTTCTCTCACTCTCTCCTTCACACCATTGCTAACTTTATCCCCATTTCCAAACGCCCATCCCTCTGCCTTCCCTCTCTTTGCTTTCCTCCATCTCTTCTATCTCTTGGTTAACGGGTTGGTGGCACTGGCTGATGGTGCAGTGGCAGGATCAGTTGCAGGCAAATGTATGACATGCTGAGGCACATGTGTCCTCCACTAGGCCTCGGGAAGAGGTGTCCTGCACGGGTGGCCTACAAGGTTAGAGAGGACCCCACCCGGGATGAACGGGTGTGGGCGAGGGTGGGGTTTTAGAAGGTGCTAGTAAGATGTCAACATGGTGTAATTTTTACTGGTGTTGTTTGTTTGGTTATATTTCTATTTTTTTTTTTTTCTGTTTTGTGGAAAGTGGGGGCGAGCTGGTCGTCGTTGTGGTTGTTGTGTGGCAGTGTGGAAAAATTGGGTGGAGGTAGGAAGGCAAATAGGGCGAGGTGGGTGAGACAAGGGATGCTTATCCACAGGAAGGAACGAAAGGAGGGACCTTCTCAGCTCGTTTGCACCATGTGCCTTAGACACACTTGCTGTACACAATTTGCGATTTGTCTAACTGTGTACAGAAGCCCGAGTAGACTATGTGAGCAAAAGTATTGCAATGACACTCCATCCCCCGACAGACACGCATCCCGCATACACAGTAGCATGCATGTGCAGCAGTGCTTGGAAAGTCCGCCAGACTTCTGTCCTCTGACTCGTTCCTTCCTGTGGATGGGGCCAACACATTCATACATGCACACAAATGCAAAGAATGAGGCCACACGCACCCACGCAGAGGCAGTATGTGTTCTTTGCTATGGTAGAGAGAGCAGAAGGGCTTGTGTCAGTGATGTGTTTTCCTCCGAGAGCCTTTGGTTGCCATACAGAAGCCGTTCTTTTTCTGTCACCCTTCATGTAGCAGCGCTGAGCCCCCAAGCTGCCTTTTTTTCCTCTCTTTTTTTTTCTATCTGCAAGTCCAATCTTCTCTTTGTCCTTTGGTTCTGTCGTCAATGCAGTTCTATTCTGTTTCCAGCCCCCTCCGCTCCTCCTCCTGCTCCTCCACATCTCTGCATAACCCCTCCCAGCACTTCACCTGCCCTCTGCATGGCCCATCAGCACTACTGCCATTTCCATCCAACGCGCCACTCCAAATAATCTGCACAAGCACATTTATTGTCATCATAGAAATATACAATAACTCAAAGGTGACACTGTGATCCGCTTCATCAGTACGATAGAAAGATGAAATGACATCATCGCCAGTATACATTGCTTTAACCAAGACCTGGCTTAACAGCGTCATGCAAGTATTGACATTCGTTTTCATTTGGCTCCATTCAAATGGGATGAAATTTACACAAACATCTTGAAATACTGGTTTGGTTGAAAGCGATCAATCCATGGCGCTATTTGAACCAGATCACTTTTGTTGCGAGTCCCCTTTGTTACCCTTATGGTTACGCTTGCCAAATGATCTACTTAAAAGCCTCCTCCCTGAACTGCACCTTAGACCCGAAACTCTCCCTGCCCAATAATGCTAAAAAGCCTTGCATGCACATTTGATTTTCATTTCATAAGCAAAGCATGAGCCAAATGGAAACCCTGTAACCTTCCAGCCAGTCCCGTACCACCCAGAACAATGAGCCATCCAGTATAGCTCAGCTTCATTTCTCAGACTTAATGGGAGACCGCAGGGTCTTCAGGCAGGACCGTTTTCTGAGCGACACGGCCAACTGGTGCTATTCCGTCTGCTTTTGCGTTCCCTGATCAGTTTGACTCACTTTCTCTATCGACACGCATACACTAACGCTCCACCTACAATTTTTTCCATCTCCATCATACTGTATCTTTTGGCTTTAGCGCGCCCCCCTTTTGACTGTTGCATCGTGACATTTAAGACTCGTGACACATCTTTGCTTCCCCCCCCCCCCCACCATCTTTTCCGCAGAATGCTGCTCTCTCTCACCTATTAACCCTCAAAGTCCGTGCTCATTTATCCACACATAGGACACCAAAGTTATAGCAACAGAGCCATCAGGCTCTACGTATCTTCAAATTGTCTCCAGTAGCTAATATATGAAACAAACTCATTTTAATGTTACCTCACATGGGACGCTTTCTGTGTACGGCTGCGCAGCTGCTTGTCCTGTGAGGCATATCGTGTGTGCGTTGCATGCTTGCATGGGGGTGGGGAAATGTGGTTAGCGGGGAGTTGACATTTGAAAATGTACTTGCATACGATGCATGGTTGGCTGCATGTCTAGGTGGTCGCCGTCTTCCTGTTACCAAACACACACAAAGTGGTTGTCGTGTGAGTTGGTGTTGGTCTTTCTGTATCTTACCGTGTCAAGCAACAAGGCCTCTAATGGAACGAACCAATAAGCAGAAACCAAAGTGCACTCCCTTTTCCCCGCAAGATGTCTCTCACTTGATTTTGGTTTATTGGTTCAGGACAGGCCTCTGTTGTGAACCTCCAATCCCTATTTTAGGAGCTGTGGGTAACAGAAGTCACTATCCTCCAATAGCATGGTCTTCACAATTATTATTATTTTTATCATGTTACAAAATTGTGGCTCCTTGTGGCAGTAACTTTCCCATTTTTGAGTCAAACTCACGACAGATGTTATGCACAGCTCCTTTACCCCACCTTTTAGCCCCTCCCCAATCCCCTCCACCTTGTCACTTGGAGGTTCCGCAAACATTTCCAACCATATTTGTTCCTCAACCTGACTGACCCTCCCCACAGAGACTGCTCCGCATGGATCTACCCGTGGCTGACGACAACACGGTCCATTTTAACTCCACTCTCATGGCTTTGATCCGCACGGCGCTGGACATCAAGATAGCCAAGATTTCTGAAGGTGCAGAAAATCCCTCTTAATCTTCTTTGGACCAATTGTCAGCAGTTGTTTTACTCCAAAACGACAGCTTCATAATCATGCTGATGCTACTGCAGAATCCTTGCGATTATAATCCGGCAACATGAATTTCATAATAGACAGTGTTTATTCGTTTTTAGCACTAATTGCTTTTGAGCTTCAGAGTATTTTCCGTTGCTTCTACTTCCCAGGTGGTATTGACAAGCACCAGATGGATGCAGAGTTGAGGAAAGAGATGATGGCAATCTGGCCCAATCTCTCCCAGAAGCATCTGGACTTGCTGGTCACTCCCCACAAGTGTAAGTTGCAGTGTACGAGGGCGCGCGACGTGGCCTGGCTGCAGCCGCCCCGCGCCACCGACGTTCTCCGACGTTGTTTCTCGTCCACGCCACCTGAGGATCGCTTCTTTCTGCCAGTCTCTCTTCACTGCTGCACCCTCTGATACAGCTGGCACACAACAGTAGCAGAAAGTGCACACACCTAACCAGGCTACCAACACCACAGCCTAAAATCAGAGGGTGCCTTTCTATAGAGCAACTCTCTATAGGTGTCTTTTCACTACAGGGACAGTCACAGTTGTGCATACATACAATACTGAACAATAAGGTTATTCCCATCAAATGATAAAAATGTGACGCAAAAGCACTTTTCTGGTGGTTTGTTGAATGCATGCTGTTTATCAGTATGCAGTGATGCCTTGAGATACCAGCGACAAGTTGTGTATTAAAAACAACTTGCTATCTTATTGCTAATGCGTAATGGGGGACCACCATAGGCAAGCTAACACATAGCATCTCTATTGTGGTGTTATATCACTTGAAGCGCTAATTGTACACCAAGGGTGGAGCAAATCATGTAGACAGACAATATAGCAATACTCACAGTCACTTATACTTTACCTTCTATGAAAAAGGACTAATAATGACTGTATTATACTGCCCCAAATGGCCAACGAGTATGCAACAGAAGAAGCTGCAATTATTTTTTTAATGTTTAATTATTTCAATTCTATTTAATCATATTATTACTGTGTGTTTTAATTAACTGCAAAGTGCTATTTTTCTTGACACATTTGGGGAAAGTTGATGCAAGATACGACTTTTTGGAGGTACGAGTGGATTCCCGGAATGAATTCAACTCATCTCAAGGCACCACTGTAGTTATAAAACCAATAAAAAGAAAAGAAAACACGTCGCCAAAGTCCAAAGGCTCAGTTGCAACTTCGTTAAGTGCTTATTTTCCTACTTTGTATAGCACATCGCAAGGATGTGATATTCCTGCTGCTGTAAAAAAGAAAAAAGAAAAAGAAAAAAAAGATCTGCCTGTGAAAAGACATTTTGCTCAATGTCCGTGTATTTGTATTTGTGGCGTTTGTGAAAGTACTTGTGCGTTTGTTGGTGTGCACGTCTCACCCTTCTCTACCATTCCTGGCGCTCAGGGTCCATACCAAAGGGTCTAATCTTGCAGGGTAACTTGTCATTCTCTCAGCAGCGACAGACCTGACAGTTGGCAAAATTTATGCTGCCATGATGATCATGGAGTATTACCGGCAGAGCAAGAGCAAGCGCTCGCAGGCACTCCGGGATGAGCAGGTAATGCATGTCTGTTAGCAGAGCAAGATAGCCACAAAGCGTCTTCATGTTGTCACACACACGCACGCACGCACGCACGCACGCACGCACGCCCAGGCTGGGTCTACAGTATGTGCTGTTGTGGAATCAAAATAACATTTCATAAAAAGGAAAATGGGACAAGTTGAAATTTAGTCGGATTGTGTTCATATTTACAGTGAAATATTTACCTGTAAACACCACCGCAATAGATTTGAAATAAAACAAACAAGATGTGCTTTAACTGCAGACCAGTGTAAGAATTACAACAGTTTGTATAAATGCCAGCCATTTTTTAAGCGACCAAAAGTAATGGGACAATTGGCTGCTCTGCTCTTGCATATCGGCATATATGGTCGCCAGTGGAATCGTTTCCCTTGCATTTCTCTACTGCCTAAAAGCAAGTGTTTTGGGCAAGATTATCTACATGCTGATGTTGTGTCATATATTTCAGAATTCATTGCACGCCATTTCATAATGTCAATGGCCCAAATCATAATGCGAAAGCAACTGTCCATGCATTCCTATTTTTACAATTTTACTCTGTTTGACTGCCAAGGATTTGCATCCAAGTATCAAAAAATGCAAGTTTGATTTATGATTATTAAATTACTTTTGGTACCATTTAAAATTGGGAGGAGTGTATACAAACTGTTACAAACAATATGTAAATCCCCTCAATTTAAAGCTGAAAGTATGTTGTTAAAGTAAGTTAAAGTTCCAATCCATTGCGGTGGTGTTTAGAGCCAAAAAGATGAGAACGTGTCACAGTCCCAATATTTATGGACTTGACTTTTGTCAACGTTTGAAAGCGCTTCCTTGTTGTCGACATAACAATGCTGCCATCTGCTGCTTAAAAGCTGTCCCTTTTCTCTATTAACTGTCTTTAATTGAATTTATTTTTTGACTCTGTGACAGAATTTCTCTAAATTCTCATAAAGTTTCTGCAGATATTTTTGGTTATTAAGGTCAATTGTGTCACCAAGGATTCCAACTTCCCTGGAATTTCATGAGCCAGAAAAAAAAATTGTTTTTACTTTGGGCTTAGAGTATTTTTAAGGCATGCATTTAAGTAATGTCCATTTTTAATGGTCTTATTTTTAATCTGTGTTACTACACTGCACTACAGTACAGTATAAAGTATAGCAGCATACTGTACCTCCACTTTTCATATGAAATGTCCCATCCGTTGCATTTATTAGTTTTTATATAAGTGCTGTAGGCCTGCCACGAATATTTTTGATTGCACCTTTTGACATATTTACGAATAATGTTTGAAAAATCAATTTTCCCTGCACTTCCTACCTCCATGGCCGTATTTGCTTTGATTGTTCCCGCATCTCTGCCTTGGTATATAATGCATCGCCTGAAACCGACAAAATGTAGCCTGCCTGTTATTTGGTATAATGACTGCGTAACCTCGTGTCGTGGACCCAGTAAAGGGTATGTTTGGATGCCAGCAGACCCCACCCCTCCGGTCCTGCTTTGCTCCTTTCCATGCCCCATTTCCCTGTCGGTCTGCCTGATATCCGGCGATGGCCATGTCGTATATCTTACACAGAATCGAACGACATTACTGTTTCAGCGCGTGGAACCGCCTTCCCCCACCCAAGACGGGGGTCCGGGCCTCAACAATGCCCTCCCTCCACCTGAGACTACAGAGACAATGAGCAGCCTGTGAGTCTGGATTCTGACGGCGCGTGAAGGAGGATACGTGTGTGTTTGACAGTGTGTATTTGTGCGGCAGCCCGGTGGAAGGGGGGGTCCCCGAGAGCCACTCATGGGTCACAGCTCGTGCTCAGGAGATGTCCCAAAAGGTCGGAAGCTGGAGCCCTGAAGATGGCTTGGGAAGCATGACCACCTCCCAGGTAGGGAGATCACACGCACTCAGCAATGCGAGCTGGATGACACACACATGCATCAAACATCCGAAATCTCGTGCCCAGTCACCATTTGTTACGCCACCACTTTCGCAAGAAATCCCAAAGAAGAGTTCTATTCCTCATCAGGAGCGGGCGCAGTTGTGCCAAACCGCTGCTCCTCAACGTCATAATTTTCTCCATCAATCATGAGCACCTGAGAAACCTGTCTGCAGTTTTTCATATAGCAATGTGAAACTTTTTTTCTGGCTGGTAGGTGTTCTTCCAAGAATATTCCCATTCATTTTGGTTAGAATACAAACATTGATGAGGTCATAACTCAAAATGGATCTTTGACGTCTATAATCGTCAATGGCAGTTAATGAGTTAAAAAAACATATATTTATAATTATCAATGGTTAGCAGTGCTTTACACATTATTTGACCACCACCCAATATAGGGTAGCCATAGCTAGCCTAAATTAATTCATGTATTTCTTTTAGGATTATGTAACGGTTAATAGACCAGTATTTATTCTTATTTTTTTATATTGACATTTTTTTTGAAGATAGTCTACTGGAAGTACAAATCAAGTTGTAAATGGGAAGGCTGGTCATTGTACTCATCTGATCCTCTCATTGACTACATTCCTGTGTAAGACCCTTGGTTCTCTGCCTCTGTGGATAACCCCCCCCCCCCCCAACCTCTTCCCACCACCTGTACCTCCCCGATGTCTTGGCAGCCAGCCACAACATCTCCTGCTCTCCTGCTCTGTTTGCAGACGGTAGAGATGAGAGAGATGGGGCAGGATGGTTACTCGGATACTGAGCACTTTCCACCAATGGAAGGCCACGGCAGGGCCGCTTCCATGCCCCGCCTACCAGGCGACAACCAAGTGAGCAGCATTGTCACCTCTCCAACCTCCCCCCCCCCCCCCCCCTCCTCATTCTGTCTCTGATCATAAAATCTTTGCTAAATGATTAATTGCTGTGGTTCGTGGCTTCGAACGTTTGAAATGAGACGGATCAAACAAGACTCAACGTCGTCCGGCTTAAATATTGAATCTTTTTGCCGGGATGTTTATTTCTGACTCTAAAGAACCACAGCAAGGCAAAGTCCCGAACTTCCTGTTGGTGTCCTTCCTTCCTTCCTCTCACGTCTTCGCTTGCATGTGATCGTCTTTCTTTTCATCCACCACCTTCATACATTTTGTGCTGTTTCACTGGTGAGTGCTCTGGTTGTCAACGCACAAAACACAATGTGCACATATCGAATCCAAATACGTAGTCAGACCCTGATTTCGATTTGCTTTCATCTTCTTGTTACTATGGCTCTACTAAACTTCAAGTTGTTTTTTTTCGCTACGTGTGTGTGCGTGTGTATGATGGAGTTTGTTCTGCTTTTGTCAGACTATCGTAGTGTGTGTGTGTGTGTGTGTGTGTGAGAGAGTGTGTGTATATCTTGTACTGTATATTTTATCATTGCTTTTTGTGACCATGGCGTCAATTGGGCTTTTTCCTCTGCGACTGTCAATAATTCACTGTTTTGATGTCTTTCACCTGCCGTGTGTGGTAAGTGTTTCTCCTCCTTCACTGCTGCTTCGGTGTTTAATTGGACCTTCTTCCTGTGTCTATTTGAGTTGCGCCTACAACTACACGATTGCCCCCTCTATCTTCTTTCTCCTCCATTGTGAATCTATTCATCTTTATTATTGGTCTCCCGTCCCCCATGCTCCTCTGTTGTCCTGGTTCTGCTTCATTTGTGGCTCTGTGCGTGTGCGTGCGTGTGCGTGCGTGTGTCTGTGTGTATGTTTTGTGTGTTTTCTCTGTGCTCACAGAAGCGGAGGAAGGGGAAGCAGCGTGGCAGTCACCTCAGTGTATGTACCCTGTCTTCCCTGTCTTGTTTTTCCCGCTCGTCTCAGCTCCTCTCTGTCACTCTGGCTTGGTCTTAAGACGCTTTCCCACCAAGATTTGCAATTTGGTTCAATTCGGAATAAGTTGCTTGCTTTTCCATTGTGGAGAATTCCTGCTGCTGTCGTACATTATCAAAATGTTTGAGCTGGAGCTGGCAAACGATTACATTCACATCTTAGAATTTGGATTAATCATGATTAATTGCTTCGATAAAAAGGCTTTTTAATCAACATTTTTGCCCACCAAATTTAAAGAGCACCTGTTATGTGTTAATTCTTTCGGCGTTTAACTTTATGAGGACGTCTCCGCCATTTTTTTGATCCACTGCTCATGCTCATCCTCCTCTTTTTCTAATCAGTTTATTATTTGCGTAACTCAAAATGGAAAAGAAAATGACCACCGATTGTTTGACATGAAAATAAATGTTTCACTTCAATCAATGCATGTAGTTATATTTATTGCCAAAACCTGTGCTACTTTTAATGTAACCATCCGCTGTCAGCTAAAAGATCATTTGCAGTCAAAATTAATAGTGCGATAAATCTGAGTAATGCAATCATTTTTTTGTGATTAATTAATTCGTTTTACTTTGACAACCCTAAACTAGACACATGTAGTCCATTAATTGGTAGATTGAACTGTACCATTTAAGTCTGATGCCGAACCACACTTGGACTGGATCGTCGCAAAAAAAATAAAAAATAAATACAGTTGAGTATATTGTAAATTCCTACTTTTATTAAACATTTTGAATGGCAATCAAATATTTTCACCTGATCTTCCCAAATTCTCCAGTATAAATGCTTTGATTATATTAATACGTACATAACACAAGGACTAGTGAGGACTAGTACGCGGTACATTTGATTAAGACAAGCGTTTGTCCAAATGTCATCAATTTGGTCTTCTTCAGCATGAGCTCACCCGGTGACCCGTTGACAAGTGATCCTCGCCTCTTGAGCTACTTGGCTGGATGTAGATTTGCAGCACGTTGCCTCTTGCCATTAACAACGGTGCCACTTACAAACTGATGGGATCTCATTCTACTGCTGTTTGTTCTATCTTTGTCTATGCCTCCTTGCCAGTGTGTTTTATGTCTCCATTCATACCTGCCTCCTTGCATGCTGATATGTATTGACTGTGAGCGGGCGTGTGTTCATGGGAGCATGTTGCGTGTGAGATGAGGAGAAACGTGAGAGGAAATGTTTCGATTGTTCGTGCTGCTACAACGAGGTGGTCAAATATTATGGTGCTTAACATATGTACACTATATGGACACCATTTATCCATTTGGACAATTCTTCACTTCTAACTTTGTGGCAACAGTTTCAGAAAGCCCCGCCCCCCTCCCCATTTGTGTGACCCCAGTAAGGTTCATAAAGGCACGGTTGGGTGACTTTGGTGTGAAAGAACACTACATCAATCACCTTTTGGGATGAACGAGAACAGCTTGTTAGCTCGGTCACCTCATAAATGTTCATCGAGATCAGTAGAAGAAAATTCCTACGGCCACCCTGCAACAAATCGGGGAAAGTCTTCATACTCCGCCATCTGACGTTGATCTGGTTATGCAACAGTCCTGACATAATTAATGGCAGGCCCGGTTTATGTTCGGAATTTGACTCAATTGGTTGACCTCTATGATAGTGATGGGAGTAGGGAATGAGTCACAGATTTGTATTTTCCACTCCCCGTAACATCCTCACCAGGGGCCTCATTTATAAAAACTGTGCGTGAGCGCCTGCGTAGAAAAGTACTTACGAACGAAACCCAAACTTAACGTACGCAGAAAAAAATGGAGATTTATAAAACCATTCATAGACACGCACATACGCACACCTGCACGCAATTTCCCTTTATAAATGCCGCTTGTCCCAACCAGTGTGCGCAGCTGATTCAACGCCGTAAGTCTGCCTATTTCCCCCATATTAGGAAATGCAAATCTACTCATTAATGGATTTGCATATTCATAAGCAGCACGTGACGGCGATCATCAAATCAAAAACAATGGATGACGGACAGAAAGAAAGAAGGCTAACTTCACCATGATGTAGGCTACATTGAATTTTTGTTTGAATAATAATGATAAAAAAACATTTAAAAAAAAATACAAAGATGTACATTATGAAATCTTCAATGCAGTGGTCGCAGGGCGCACAGCAACAAAATAGAAAAGAAAGAAAAGAAAAAATACAATAATAATAATAATAATAGTTTGGTACGATACAAAGGTGAGCATAAAGAAATAATTATTATTGTCTTTACTTAATGCATTATAGGGAAATTGAGTTGTCACAGCAGAGGCAAAAATTAGGCGATCAATAGGCCGCCTCATTATTGTTATTATTATTAGTATATATTATTATTCCCCATGTGTTGCTTATGGATCTTCATTAAACATCACCACGGCTGTGTGAACTGCTTATGACAGACTTTATTGACGCATTTCTTTCCTTTATTTATTTATTTATTTATTTATTTGCAGGACAAAGCGTCACGCTCCATAGCAAAGATGCTTGCACCTGACTGTATTCGAGCTCATTTTTATCCGTATGGTCTTGTGTCAATGTCATCGTTTTATGTAGCCTTTTACACTGCAATGACATTTGCGTTTTTTATAAATACCAACTTTGGCGCAGAAATGTTCGTACGCAAAGTTTTGGCCTCGTTTTCGATTGTACGCAAGCTTTATAAATGAGGCGCCAGGTCTCCCAATACTTTTGTCCATATAGTGTACTTTACAAACCAACTTTGTTGGCAACTTGGGCACTATTTGGCTTTGTCCCGCTGTCTTGATCCAAGGGTCGAGTACACAGGCAAGCCTCTACGTGCCTGCATGGCCACATGCACAGAGCAGAGGAATACTGGAGTTTCCTACAGCCTGGAATGTGCCATGTTCAGGGGGGTTATGGGCAACCAGGATGGACTAATGATGCAAGTCATACTGACCATTCTATGCCTTATTTGTTTGTTTTACAATTTACAGAAGCATGACGGCATGGCTGTTTACCATCATCTCAGATTTTCTGATTTGATATTTAGCGCATTCCTTCCCTCCAAGCTTTTCACAATGTTGTGAAGTGGCTTGACTGGAATATTTGAAAGTTGGAGCCAATTGTGTATTACGTTTAAAAATAGATCACGATCAAACACATGCATACATAAACACTCGTGCGGTGTCGACTATTAAAAAAACACCACGAGAGTCGATCTCCCAGCATGTGTCCCTCCTTGTTTCTCCCGCAGACCATCAGCGACAACAGCCCCATGAAGCGCTCGGCCTCATCGTTAGGTCACAGCAGGTCAGGACGTGGCAGCAGGGACAAAGGAGGCCCAGATGCCTACAACATGGAGCGTGTAATACCCGAGGAAGGTCGGGCATCCAGGCACGGGCACAAAAGGAAAGAGCGCAGTCATCGTGCCTCCGAGAGGTCACTGAGTCGCTACATGGAGGCGGACGCAGGTTGGAGGCGTCACAGACACACACAGGCACACACACATTCGTGAATGTCATATTTTGATAAGGGCAAACAAATGTATGATTGCCATAAGGTGCCTTAAGACTTTCACATTTCACCACACGAAATCTGAAATAATAATAATAATAATAGGGCATACTGTTATCATTTTAATAAAAGGGTGCAAAATCAGTCTGCCTGCGGCTAACCCAAATTCACGTGACCTTACCTGCGCCACAACTTAGACCACCTTCAAGCTGATCTAAAGTCTTGCCTACTAAAGATGCACCCTCAGTCCGCTGTAACGCCTCGTTAGACGCAGCATGGTCTACCAAATTCACAAGCATGGTAAACTAGACGTTCCCAGACACTAAAATGAAGACGTGTCCATTGTCTGTGAAAATATGGCCCTATGGAGTGGCTTGGTTGGGGCCCCCAAGCTCTATGGTGTAGTCTTACCTGAGGACGATAAAAAAATGTCCTGTCTTTATATGTCTCTAATATTTGTTTATTACATGCCTTTTATGCTTAAAAAATAAACATAGGATATAAATAAAATGAACTATGATCTACGACACTAACTGTGTGAGAATGATTGACAGCTACCCATCTACCGTTCCCATTAGCAAGAGTACTAAACAAAACAGACACTGTAATGGCATCAAAAGGAAGTTGTCTCAGTGGCGCGGAAAAACTAAAGAAAAAGAAAACTGAAGAACAAAAACGGTCAAGGGAGAAAGGTTGGCACTTGTTGGTGATGGATTGTTGGAGGGTAAACTCTATTTTATGTTTTTTTTTGCAAGTTTGTTTATTTATTTTGCTAGCCAGCTTGCTAGCTTCTGCCATTTATTTATATATGTTAACCTTCCCTTGATCAGCCCCTATTTTAACTAGTATAAAATGTAAATTATTGTAGAAAATGCTAAAAAGTGACAAATTTGTTATTGGGTACAAGCTTTAAAAAGACACTGTACAACACAATTTTTAATATGACAACGGATTAATTTTACTGTTATTAAAAATTTGGGGGAATATTCACTATATTAAAAATGTTGGGGTCTATTTGCTTGATAACCTAAATAACTATTTTAAGTTAGTTTGTTTTCCTTGTTGCACTTTAAAATTGAGTTTGTTTTGTTGTGTTTTATTTCAATTTAAAAAAAATAAAATTAACTGAAGATGTTTAATTTTAACTGTAGTCTGTTTTGCTCATAAAAATCTAATAGATTGTGGTATCGTAGGAGACCATCTAAAGGGTTAGGAATCTCTTCATTGTGTTTTGGCAAACTCTGCCCCCCCCCCCACCCCCAACAGTATCTTGCCTAGGGTCCCCATGAAGCTAGAAACGGCCCTGCTCTGCCCCCACTAATTGGAATAACGGCATTTTCACATTAGACAAATCCAAAAGACGGTTGAAAAATTCAACTCAACTTAATTTCAAAACCAAAGAGTCGCTTAATAAAACTTACAGGTATGACCTGTGTAGCAAATGCCTTATCAAAGCTGCAGCAAAAATACCTCATCAAATACAGTAAAAACTTTCATGTCATACTTTTACATTTTGTTAAATACTTTTTCTGAAAAACATGTTTTAGTCCAGCAAACAAAGGATGCCTTTTCTTTTTGGTCCCATTTTAAATCCATCGATGATGCTGTTAGCCTCATCCTAGCTAGCGCTAAGCTAGTTTGTCTATCTGGCATCCAAGTTTGAATACTGCCTTATTTGTATAATTATTATACTTTCATTGAATACAATATTTTCCATCAACTACTGTATACATTATTTGGATGCTATACTAATTCTCCACCGTCTGGTTTTGGCACAGACACGCAGTCAGGCGAGCCCATGTCCAGGGACAGGGATCGGGACAGAGATCGTGGCCGGTCCAAAGACCGCAAGCACCATCACCATCATCACCACCATCACGGTTCCGTGGACAAAGAGCATTATGCCGCCGAGCGAGGTGGCGAATACGCCCACAAGCATTCTCGTGACAGAGAGCCCGACAGGGAGAGGGAACGAGAACGGGACCCGCGATGGTCGCGATCCCCCAGCGAAGGTCGCGACTGCATCACACACAGACAGGTGGGCTTCTGGGTAATTTGATGATATCATTTTTTATTTTATTTTATATTATTACATTTGATTTTGGAGTTTTTGATTTCCTCATAATGATGATAAAACATTGGAGTCTGCTCACAATCTCAATCGGTTCGTGTGCATACACAAAAATATGCAAATCCAAGTAAATATTTGATCGTATCAATTCACTGGCTGATAGGAACCAATACAAGAGCTGCATAAAAAATTCTGCCTCGACAAAGATAATAATGTTCAATTTTGATTTAGAGAGGTGTTTAACAACGCGCTTATAAATGTAGAGAGCTAATATTTGCTGTTTTGCATCATGCAACCTACAATGACTAAATATAGTGTTGAATGAGTGCTCCTCTGACATCATCATTCAAAAGTGAGGATTATTGTCTTTGTAACAGATGTTTGCCTTTGCACGGGATCATTAGATTGTGCAGGGGCTGTTGAATGTACAGTATGTTGCAAAGATATCAGATGAGTCAGCAATAATTGATGCGAACGACTCAACAAATACGCATACTTATGGTACTGCATATTTGTTCACTGGAATGCCACATCCAATTTCCTCTCCCTCACTCCCTTTTCCTCCATCCCAACATCATTTACATCTGGTAAAAAAATAAAAGGAAATGTGAATGATGTATGCACTGCAACCCTTGATGCATCAAATTTACTTCTATAAACAGTAAGGCAGAATTAAATATAGAATGGTAATTCTTATATTTCCATTGTTGTGGCGGAAGTGAGTGGAGGTTCTGCAAAGTCGAACAGTATACGTTATAATACAAATGTACAGTAATTGCATGTACATATTTAATGTGTACCACAATGGATGCTCCAGAAATGAATCCTTTTTCCTCCTCTTCTTGTTTTCTCTCCTTTGCATGGCATGTCTTTTTCGTCACTGATACTTTACCTCACATCACTTGTGCTTTTCTTGTGCTTGTCTTCTTGTGTTTTTTTTTATAATACCTTCTTTCCTCCTTCTGGCTCTTCGTCTTCCATCTTTGACTCTACGTTCTGTCGTGGAATTTGTGGTTCGTGCTTTTTATTTGCTTTATTTCACTTTTCGTGTAGGGCAGTAGTTCGGTCAGCGGAAGCCCTGTTCCGTCAACCTCCGGAACGAGCACCCCGCGCCGGGGCCGCCGTCAGTTGCCTCAGACGCCGGCGACCCCCCGCCCCCACGTTACGTACTCCCCAGTGGTCCGTAAGGCCATGCCCCCGCAACCCGCAGGGCCTCAGGGGCGGGCCCCGGCCCCAGCGCCGCGCCGGTTATCTCCTGATGTCCCCCAAGGTCAGGTTCCTCTTGCTGGCGTCCCGCCGACCCACCACGGCGCGCCCCGCCAGGGACACCACCCCCCACTGCGCTGGGCGGACACAGATGGTGGATCCATAGAAGGGGACAGCTGCTTTTACAACCAAAACTACGTGCCCCACCACGAAGCACCCGCCCATGAGCCAGGCAGCAACCCCCACCCGCACCCCTTGGCCAGCCACCCACTGCCTCCTCCTCCCCAAGCGCAGCCACGCAACCTGCACCCCCTCCCCCCACCCCAGCCGCACCCCGTAAACAACCCCCACCCTCACCCTTTACCGCCGCACCCTCACCCGCAGCCAAACCGTACCTCTCCGAGGACCGTCCACCATGCGCCCCCTTCTACCGCTCCGCAGCCGCCAGTTCAGCGTCGCCTACCCAACGGTTATCGCTCTTCGTCACCTTCCACACATCTCCATGGACCCCAACATAGTGGGCCTCACAAGGTCCCACCCCCGGGGGGGCACCCTAGAGGACCCCGCAAGGGTCTGCATGAACCCTACTGCGAGAAGGAACAGGACGACTGGTGCTAGCCCCCGGGGGAGCGGGGAGCGACGTGGACTGACGTGATATCAGCCGGTCCTCGGAATGTCCCGGCATCACTGGGCTTGACCAGGTGTCAGGATGAAGGGATCGAATGAGGATAGGAAGCAAAAAATAAATAAATTGAGAAAGAGGTACCAAACGTGCATTGATGTCGCATTCATCACTTGGCAAGTGTCAAATTACAGACTGGGGGCACGCAAGTAGGAGGAGTCATTGGAAATTCTGCCTCTGGTCAAGAGCTACAGCCACTTACAAGATGTCAAGAGTTGCAACTCAAAAAAAACAAAACCATTTTTTTCTCTTCCTCAAGCTAACTTGAATTGTAGCTTGAAAGGAAGTCAAACCCAAACCCGCCCAGTCGCCTGTTGAATATTGATGAGTTTTATCATCTGTGTTTTTAAATACGAACCAACGTGATGACGAGCCCGCCGCCTTGTTTTGAGGCGAGAGGCTGCGGGTGCGAAAGTTGGGACGGCGACTCGGGTAGGCTGGAAACCGAGGATGTTGAGATCGCCCCTCCACCTGGAAACAGACGATGCACGCCATCCTCCGCCGCGATGAAGAAAAACAACGCGATGACGGGTTTAAGCACCAAAGCGGCTCTCTGCAGCATTTCTTCGGCTGCTTCTCCCGCTTCTTCTTCTTCTTCTTCTTCAAAACACGCAAGCTTGAATCTTCTGTTGCACCCCCACACAGCTTTTTTAAGACTTGTAAACCTTGTGTGATCCTGCATGAATGATCAAAAAAAAAAAAGAAGAAGAAAAGAATACTACAACAATGAGAATCTACTGTATGTAAGAGGGAGGGGCATTTTTCTTCCTGTTGTAGCCTGTAGCTTCCCGCCCTTTGGGTGGAAATGACCTTTATGTTTCTCTCTCTTTCTCCCCCTTTTTGACATTCCTCTCTTTATAACCTCATATTCACCCTAAAAGGTCATAGAGAGAAGTCACGTGTCATTGTAAGTAAGAAAAAAACAAAAGGACTTTTTTGCTTGCGTGTCTATGTTGTGTGCCAAATGCCTGCCACTCATACAGACGGAAATGCACTTTTTTCTTCTGAACTTTTCTAACAACGCTGATAATCTTTCAATGATCAAATGGCAAGCAGGGTAAAGTGGAAGTGGCAGCGTTCGTCTTTATTGGAAACGTTTCCGAGCTCTTCCTGACACTCCAGAAAGAGAAAGTGGTGGACAGAAAGGCGGAGAATGGAGAGAAACTCGTTGTTTTCTTCGACCATAATAAGGGAACGCATACATGACGTGTCATGACAGCTCAGCTAGCCATGCCCCGTTGCATCATGGGAGATCGACGTCCTTAGATGCCCAAAAGTATTTTTGCAGTGTAAGGCTACATTAGAACCTCCAAATTGACCACAATATATTCTGCGACTTCTAATTCTTTCAGTTAAAATTTTTAAAATATTTCCCAATAGAAATGAATAGAAATATTAATCTTCTCTAGCCTTCCTAAAAATAAAAATAAAAGAACAAAAACGGTATTGTTTTTTTAAATGACAAAAATAGCTCCCTATAAAAACCAAATAGGAATTACATAATATAATTTAAAAGAATAATTTGTATGGCCGTTGTGCTGCTGCCTGGCTTGACCACCAGGGGCAGTATAAGACAGTCAGACAGACAGTATTGTACATAGCCGTCTGTGCATACATCTCAGCATTTCGAAGAGGATAAAGAATTAATTACTGTGAATGTTGTTATACTGAGGGTCTAAATCTGTTGCTGCAGTTGTTGTTCAAATTTTTATTTATTTGTGTTTAGATGGCACTACATTCTACACACTGATCCTTTATAAGTTCATTTATGCGTTTTCCATCATGCATTAGTATTAGCACTGAGCTAGCAGACTAAAGGCTAAGCTACTGTATGTGCTTGTTTTAAAGATAGCGTCCGTTAGCCCACACAAAAAAATAATAATCTGCCTCCACTACCCTCTGTCTTGTTTGCTTGAACCCACACAGGCAAGTGAATTGACACGAGGTCACTCAAGGTCACATTCAGTTGCTGAAAAGATGCCCGGACTCTGTTATGGTCCAAGAAAACACCAACGCTTTGTCTCACTCACGTGTATATATTGGATTTCTTTCTGTTTCTACATGTGCCTCCAACGAAAACATTTTGCTGTCAGCATTCTTAGTGTAAGTGTTATTTTCCGTTTTACCTGGAGGCCGATCACTTATTGACCACAGAATGCAACCCAGAAAAAAAAATCAAAGACAAAAAAAAAAGGATAAACCTATCAGTGTCTTTCCAACCTCAGCGGAATGTCACGGATTTTTTCACAACACTTTGGAATGAGATTAACACACAAGGTATGTAGCGAGTACTTGTGGTTTGTGTGCGTGTGTGTGTGTGTGTGTGTGTGTGTGTGTGTGTGTGTGTGTGTGTGTGTGTGTGTGTGTGCGTGCGTGCGTGCGTGTGTGTGTGTGTGTGTGTGTGTGTGTGTGTGTGTGTGTGTGTGTGTGTGTGTGTGTGTGTGTGTGTGTGTGTACATGCGTGTGCGTGTGTGTGTGCATGCATGTATGTGAGAGGGAGTGACATTTTCCTTTTTTATTTTTTTTTATTGGTTGCATACATTTCTTTCTGCCTCGAAAAAAAATGTGGGTGTATGTTTGTGCTACTGTCTTTTGGTGTTTGTGCACCTCAACCCTTCACAACCCACATTCATTGTGGTGACATTTTTCTTTGGGTGGATATTATGACAAAAACAAAAAACAGTGTGCGTGGGTGCGATCGTGTGAGATGTAAAGCTCAGATCACTCGCTATCCTTTTTTTCTTTATTATTATTGTCGATGCTGCAGTGAAAGCCGCACTAATTACCACAAGTCTTCAAAAAGCAATGTAAAGCAGCAAATGAGAAGAAAATATTTTTTTGTTTTATAGAAATGTTTAAAAAAGTTTTAAAATATCTAGTTCAAGAACTGCATGTGCTATGTGCATGCCACACTGTGGGTTAACAGTCATCTTCAGGACATAAAAGAAAAACAGACTAATGAATTCATAGGTACGTATTGAAAAAAAAAAAAGATATATAAATAGATGTTTTTAAAAAAGCAACTTTTTTTTCTTCTATTTTTGAAAACAAAAAATACTACAAAAAAGGACCAAAAAAAAAAATAGGGGATCAAGACACAAAAGAGACTTTGGTGAGAGTCTTTTATCTTTTTTTTTTCCTGTTATGGGCTCGAGACACAACACAATGTTGAATGTTGAAGACACCACAGAATATGGAGAAAATGTAAATGTAAGAAAAGAAGTGCAGATCCAATGATGATGATGTGTTTTGTCAATATTTTTGTGTGGGGAGCGAGGTACCAAACTGGATCGTATTTGGCCGTGGAACCTCTGACCTCACGCTCACTCTCTCCTTTTCTCTCTATCCAACGCTGTCTCTCACACTCTTATCTCTCATCTCACTCTCAACCTGTCTCACCACGATTTCTACCAGTGCATTTTGTAATTCCAAACGGAACTCTTCCTAAAGAATAAAAAAAGAAAAACAGAGAATGCACACTGGCGTGTCTGGGAGTCATTTCTGGGCTGCAATGTGGCTTGGGATTTGTTTTTTTAAACGATTTCTTTATCAAAATGTTACTATGGGATAGATGCCACGAACTTCCGAGTTTTACATGTCAGCGCCGTTTCCGGCCACTCCTGGCCGCGTTCCAACACTCGCACCCCCACCCCTGCTCCCCCCAACTGCGCGCTCCCGCTCATAGGCGGGAGGTCGTCTCGGCTATCTGAAATGCTTCTGACACTGAGACGGACACTACACACTCGCAGCCTCGCACCCGTCGACGGGAACGTAAAAACCGAGGGGCACAAACGCGGAAGCGCAAGTACTTGGATGCGGCCCAGGCGTCGCAAACCGGAAACGGAAACAAAGTTGATGGGTGAAAAATCGGTAGTCCCGCCTCCTCCGTGGCATATAGTCCATTGAAATAGAGGCAGCATGGTGCATAAGTGGTTCGAGTATCAGCCCAAAGTCAGATAGCATAAAACAGGAAACGACCAATCGTGGCTCAGTTTCCAAACGTCACATGACCCAACTCAAGAAAAGAAACGAGCCGTGATTGGTCGTTACCTGAGTTCTGAGCAGATGATGGTGATAGATGATTAAGCATATGAATTAAAACTACAATAATAATGACAATGGAGGAAAACCTTTAAAAAATTACTCAGTGCTTATGAGATGGGGGTTTTTTTGGGCCCTGCGGCTAATTTCCTGTTTTTGCCTAACACTAATTCCGCCACTGTGGACTGGCCCTGGCCGCCAGCCGTTTGCAGGGCACATAATCAGTGACACTGTCACTTGTGTACAATTTAGAGCAGGGGTGTCTCATTTTAATTCAGGGGCCTTTTTCATCTAAATTCGATCCAGGTGGGCCGGATCAATATGTCCATGCGGCCTGATGCGGTCAAAATAGTTCCTGTTGTTGTTTTTTGGGCAAATAGTTATAAATACATTCGGGAAACAATGCCATTTATTAATATCTTATTGCATTGTAATCTGAAGTTTTTCCCCCAAAAAATGAGCGCGATTCAAATGCTGAGTCCAAGTGTATCTGATTGCATACTTCAGAATGCCGTTTAAGTGGTCGGCAGTACGCCCTCTAGTGGACAAAATTAGCAAAGACATTATAGCGAAAGTTTGTGTTGTCCTCACCGGACAGATTGGACCACCAGACAGTTTTGGCCTGCGGGTATGGTTGACACCCCTGATTTAAAGTCTTCAGTGTGACATGCATGTTTTTGAGATGTAGGATGATGTTATTTTACATAACAGCTATAAAGCTGCGATAATAGGCTGGCATTTATTTGTTGTTTTTGTTTTAAATGTCACCAATCTGATGGTCTCACAATCCCACTGAATGATAATGATGACCATTAATATTTGGAACTTTTCCAGCACGAACTGAACTCTGATTTCTATACCTAGATATAAATTATTGATAAAAATCAGGTTTTGTAGTGTCACAATAAAAAACAATTTAAAGTACCTTAAAAACAAAACTAGCGCATTTCCCAATATAATTAATCATGGATCTTCAGATTGGGAGCATCTAAAAGCATCTACCATCTCTAAAGCAGGAACAAATATTTGTTCGTAAGTAAAATGTACTTACATGAGCCACATAGACATTAACATTGTCAATTAAGTAACAGCCTAGGTTTTCTCCCACTAAAGTAAACAGGTTCATTAAGTCAAAATTTCAATTTTAAATGAAAACGATATATTTTGCCAGCAGGCTGGGTAGAGAAAAAAAGCAGCCAGTTGAAAGTCCCTGCATTCTGCATACAGACCAAAAGAGGGCGCTATTGGCTTGAATGCTACGTAATCAAATTGTTCTATATAAATTCGGGGAAAAAGTGCAAAGCAAAAATAAAAATGTAGGTCACCTGAAGGGAACACACAACTTTTCCTGAGTCTGGTACTGACGCACAAGTTAATGGTGTTGGGAAAATTTTAATGAATTATAATTCACTCCCTCGTGTCATTTACGAATGTGACCAACTGCATATCAAATACAAATATTAAATTCTATAATAGTGACAATTCCGAACATCCTGGCGTTTCTCCTATTTCCACAATGCAATTTCCACGCCGTATTGTATCGCTGTTGCCTGTGGCTAGCATACACACCAGACATATTGTTATGGTAGTCACCATTTCAACACATTTTCAAATCAAAATAATCCTCTCAAAATTAATTACAACGATCCAAAGTCCAATGCTTTTCACTGAGCGGAGAGTGGTGTTTCATCCGCGAAAAATGCTGCATTCTAGGAAAGTGGGAAATCGGATTTATTGCACTGGGACTCTATCAGTTCCGACCTCAAAGCGTTTGAGGCAAATGTAAATACAATACATTTGCAATGGCTGCATTAAACAGAACAAATCATTTCTCAGAATCAGCCATCTTTGTCGTTTACGTTTGCCTCAAACGCTTTGAGGGCGGAACTGGGAAACGCCGAGTGGGATCAATCCGACTTCAAACCCTCCTCGAATGCAGCATAAGACCGCAATTTTGACTGTGTTTGGAGTATTGTCTTGGAATTAAACAACTGTTACTTAGAAGGAAGTAGAGCGTCTCATTATTTGGAAGTACCCTATCCATTTTTATAGTGTAGAAAGTTTTGGCAGGAGACAAACAACGACACAGACAGCAAAAAACAGCAAAAAAAGAAGAGAGAAATTGTTACAAATCTTTTATTAAGATATTCATCATGGACTCCATTTGGACATGTTGTCTTTATTTTACAGTTTGTTAATGTGCAATTACCGTGGATAATGTTGGGTCACAGTTACAGGGCTTTCACAAAGTTATTGGCACTTGGAACACAGAAAGAAGAGGTGGAGCGGCGCTGCGGGCGGGGTTTTTGCACGGGGGCGAGGGGCCAAGCCGGTACTTGCGACAAGCAGCGCCGTTTCGGGGTAAATACTGGATATACCACATGCTGTGAGTGGACAACAAACAACCGTACCTCTATGGGTGTCTATGCATTATATACAGTATTCCTCTATACATGTATATATCATATTTATATATGTACCGTTGTGTGACACAAGGATCTCCATGCCATGCCACACCGTATCCGTTCAAGTGTGAAGTGTAAACACATTTTCAAAAATAAAAGCAGAGAACACTGGTTCTCAAATCGATGATCTTGAAAAAGCCCCAGACGACTTTGTGGTGGGCGAGGCCGCGGACCGACCGTGCCCTCGCCGCTGACGTGAAAGCAAGCAAACGCTTCCTTCCTCGGAAAATAATGCTGATTCACAGCTACTACTGCAGTGTGAGCCAATGAGTCATCATCCGAGAAAGGAATCTGGATCAGTCGGTGCATCTGTGTGCTGATTTAGGACCGCACCGTTAGTCGTCTCGTAGCAAAGATTCTTTGCTTTTACAAGTTTGTTGGGGGGGGGGGGGGATTCAGTGCAAAACTGAAGGGCATTTCTGTGATAAGAAAAAAAAAAACTAGAGACATGTTGACAATTAACAATGAACTTAGAAAAGGGAACGAGCATACTGCAATTACTCATTGGTTGGAATTCTGCTGACTGTATGGAATTGATTGATTAATTGGAAGAAAAGAACATGACTTGATTGCTGTTTGTAGAATCGATGCTCCGTAGCATGTTCTAAAAATAGCGCTGTGGGTCATTGGCAGAGATTTAGTGTTATATTGTGATATTTATTCATTCCTAATTATTGTAAGTCTTCACATAAATGAATATTAATTACTAATATAAACAGTAATAATAAAGGAAATTTGACATCAGCTAGTGCCATAGAGTCTAATGCATAGGTATCAAACTCAAGGCTCAGGGGCTAGATCCGGCCCGCCACATCATTTGATGTGGCCCGCAAAAGCAAATCATGTACATTGACTTCATGTTTGGTGCTAAATACAAAATGGCAAATTGTCTTGACTTTTAACTCATTCACTGCCATCGACGGCTACAGACGTCAAAAATTCATTTGAACTAATTCTATTGGTTTAACATTTTTTTTCCACTTTTGTCAACAAGAGTATGAAAACCTAGAAAAAAATATTGTACATTTAGAACAGATACAAAATTTTTGATTAATTGTGAGTTAACTATTGAAGTCATGCTATAATTTTAATTGCCTGACGCCCCTAATTTTTAATAATCTTAAAAAAAAAAGATTATTAAAAGAAACGTCTAGGTTTTCATACTTTTGTTAACAAAAGTGGGGGAAAAAATGTAAAACTAATGGAAATATTTCAAAAGAATTTTTGACGTTTATAGGCGTCAATGGCAGTGAATGAGTTAATAAAGTTGAGATACTGTACATCCAATTAGGGATGACTACATGTCCTTGATCTATTCCGGGATTAATTCAATATACATCTTTTAGCGGGATGGAAGATTCTGAGCAGAATAAAGCTGAGGGAGTCGTCCTAACTCTATCAATTCCATACAGTCACCTGAATTCTCGACAGACAGCAAATACATGTCACAATTACACACAAAAGCCGGTGAGCATTTGAAAGTTTGAGTCCAAGCAGACGACTGCCGATGCTGTGGAGGTGAACGAGACACCTGGAAGCACAACAGCAGTCTTCAAAAGATTCTGCAGAGGTAAGCGGAGTGCTCGTATGAGGTTTTGTAGTTATTTACTGCTTCATCCCAAAGTACTGCATCACTTTTTGTTTGAAATCTCACCACACACATTCTTGTGATTTGCAAAAGGATCGACAGGCTTGTCCGTCGGATGCGTCTTCAAGTGAGGTTGAGCCGGCCGGGAATGGAAAAAGAAGCACAGCAAGCCGCGGGCGTTTTAACACGTCTCGTTAACATGAACATCGAAACCGTCATCGCGTGTCGTCTCGCCACTCATAATGTGCAATTAGTAGGGAGGGAAGGACAAACTCCGCCTAAACGACACAACTCTTGTCCATAAGGTGCACGAAAGCGCAGGTGCGAAAACCTCCTCTGGGCCTCACGTGACGGGACCGGCAAAACACACACGCATACACACAAACAACGCAAATCCAACTGGAGCAATATTGCTTCTTGAAAATTCTGTTCATTGATCTCCACTGAAAAGGCACATTCCATGATTCCATAAATATTCGCTCCCCCGCCCGTAACATGATTCCAATACAAAGTACAGTAGTCGTTTGGGGGGGGCCTTCACTTCCCTGCACGTCATTGTCAAAAACAGTCGAGGCAGATTCTGATTCCGTCTTTTTGCTTTTCAAGCTTGCCAACAAAGATGAAATGCGTCAAAGGTGGCAGTTCCACTGCCCATTCCATCCACAAAACAAACACACGCCTTCTGACTGTGGGGGGGGGGGGGGGGGCGCACTTCTACAATCCCCGTCCCCGCTCGCACGTCACGCGTACAAATATAGCTTCTCTTCTAAAAATAGGACCATCTTTGATACCTGTTGACATTTTCATTAAAATCATCTCAATAAAAAGCTGCTCCCAATCTTGCTCTAAACGCCGTTCAAGCTTGCTAAAAATATAGAAAACAAACCATGGGGTATTTTTATACAAGACTGCACAGTGAAACAGAAGAAAGGTAGATTTGGTGGAAACCATTTGTTGAGTGATGAGTGGAAGATGAAAGTAGTGTTCATATATTTCATAATATTCTTCTTCTTTTTTTTTTTTACTGGCTCTCATTTTTGGAGGCATTCGCACACTGGGGGGTAAAAACAAAAAAAATGCCATCAACACTTACATTCAAGACATACTAACTATGGAAACCGTTTGAGCGTTTATTCAATAGCCTTGCTATCCATTGTACTAGTACGTTCTTTACCCTCACTAGTACAGCAATTCAACACACTGGTCGCTATAATTTCTTACGAGTAACACATTTTCTACTACTTGGCACACTAGTAGGAAACGTGTCATACATCATACTGAAGACTTTGGAGCATTTATTTGATATCACTAGTAGCAATGATATTATAAAATTCTACTAGTTTACATCTAACCCTTTGCCAGCAGTACTAGTAGCATTCAAATGTCAACAAGTGCCGTTTGGGCTCAATAACATGTAATTGCCAAAGTTGGCCTACTCGTGTGTAGAAATGTTATGCAGTAGTAGAAGGCACTAGTGGAATTACTAGTTAATAGATAATCCTAGTAGTGCGCTGAGATTGTGTAGTGTACATAGACCTTAACTCATTCACTGCCATTAACGGCTATAAACGTTTAAAAATAATAATTTGAACTATTACTAATTAGTTTCAAATTTTTTCCACTTTTGTTAACAAGAGTATGAAAAGCTAGAATTTTTTTTATTGTACATTTAGAACAGATATCAAATGTGTGATTAATTGTGAGTTAACTTATGAAGTCATGTGATTAATTACAATAAAAAAAAATTATCATCTGACGCCCCTAATTTCTAATAATCTTTTCTTCTTCTTTTTTTTTAATTAGCGGCATCAGGCGATCATTAAAAATTCAATCACATGACTTCACTCAAGATTAATCACAAATTTTAGATCTGTTCTAAATGTACAATAAAAAAAAATTCTAGGTTTTCATACTCTTGTTAACAAAAGTGGGAAAAATGTGAAACAAAAAGAAATAGTTCAAATGAATGTTTGACGTCTATAGTCGTCAATGGCAGTGAATGAGTTAATTTGAATGCAGCTTTAAAGCTCCAACAGCTTTCTGGAAAAAACTTCTTTTTTTTTTAATCCTTGCTTTACATCTTAAGGTTATACTAGTAGGCCAAACGTTAACACTAGTAGCGGGGTGAGGGGGTCATTCAAATAATTACATTTTAAAATGTACTCTCAGACTCCTAGTGAGGGTAAAGAGCATACTAGTACCTGAACCTTAATATGAAATAAATGCTCAGTTTTCCTTGGTTTACATCTTAAGATCATACTAGTGAGCCAAAAATGTCACTACTATCATGGGGGGGGGGGGGGGGTTGCTAGTAAGACATAGCCATTGTACTACTTACTGTGCTGGGTTGTCTTACTAGTGAGGACAAAACGTACTAGTAGATGACCATTAAGATGGAAATCAAGGATATCAGCATTTATTCGATATCCTGATGACGAAGGTATTAGTGCGTGACCCGTGCCTACTAGTTGGACCTTGTAGTATTACTAGTGCAGCACAGTAGTTACTAGTAAGGCTTAGTTGCAAACTACTAGTAGCGGACACAACCAGTGCATGTATACTTGAAGCTGTATGTGAAGTCTATGGAATAAATGCTGCAAGGGCTTTTCCACAAGTGACCATGCAGACTCCCTCCTCAGGTTCCGGTATCAACTCGAACCAGCAGCGCTACTGGGAATGTATTTCATACGCGACGACAAACGAATGTGCTTACTACACACCTTCTAAAAGGACAAGGGGAGGCCCGAGGGCAAGCGGATGCCCTCTCACGCTCTCCCACCCTTCTAGAAGCTCCGCTATATACCGTCCGAAAAGAAAATGTGGTTTCCATGTCCCGGTTGCAGCCATAGCGGTGTAGTATCGACAGTCACGCGTGTGAGTGAGGAGGCAAGCGCAAGTGGGAAAAGCGCACGTGGCTCAAAATAACGCTCCCACGTCGCCGCTCACGCCCGCTAGGGATTCACCTGAAGAGCCGCCCGACTCGGCGCCGGCGGAGGCCGTGGCTTCCAGGGAGGCGGGGTCGAAGGGCGGGTCGGCGCCCAGGGCGTCGTCCTCGGCTTTGACGCCGTCGGAGAGGAAGGCCGAGTAGGCGTCGCTCTCGGCGATCAGCAGCTTGAGCTTGGGGATCCAGCTCTTGCGAACCACCCGCCGGGCGTTGGTGCACATGTCGGCGGCGATGGCGTTCATCTCGCTCTCTTTGAAGCTGGTGGCGAAGTTCTGGCAGTAAACTGATGCCGGGGAGACAAACGCGACGCAACGTTAGTGTGCTTGTTTCTTTTCGCTTGACCTGGCCGTAGCAGCCGCAATAACGTTAGCATTTTTCCACCCAGTGTTTCTGCAGCGATCACATCTAATTGAATGCCTTTTAACTCATTCACTGCTCGTCTGGTTAAAATGGATCTTTGACGTCGAGAATCGTCAATGGCAGTGAATCAGTTAACTCATTCACTGCCGTTGACGGCTATAAACGTCAAAAATTCATTTAAACTATTTCTATGAGTTTAATATTTTTTCCCCACTTTTGTTAAAAAGAGTATGAAAACCTAGAATTTTTTTGTTGTACATTTAGAATAGATATGACATTTGTGATTAATCGCGAGTTAACTAGTGAAGTCATGCGATTAATTACATTAAAAAAAATTATCGACGCTTGCCCCTAATTTTTTAGTCATCTTTTTATTTTTAATGAATTCATGGCAGTGAATGAGTTAATGACATTTTTTTAATGCAACATACATATTTTGATATGCTGTGTATATATTAGTGGTGTCAATTAATTACAATGTTCAAAATTAAGTTCATGATTTCCATAGTTAACTCACGATTAATCAAAATTCCTCCTACGTTATATCTGTTCTAAATGTACAATAAAATCTATTTTTCAAGGTTTTCAAACTCTTGTTAATTAACATCAAAGTGGGGAAATATGCTTCGCAAATACAAATGTGATTGTATAATTTAGTTCATTGAGTCATTTTATTACAAGTAATTCCTGAAGCTACATCGAACAAGATGTGAATGAGTCATAGATTTGTGTTGAGGTAATTTTTCTGCTACTGGGTGGCATTCATGTTTCATGTTGGACGTTGGCGACAGGAACGCTACATTTAACTTCTTAAATTCAGAGCAATTGGTTTGGAACAAGAAGCAACTCATGGACTCCAGGCCATTTTGTGCATTGTCAATGGGTCACCAGTGCCCACAAATACATATATTTTGATCACATTAATCATTTACACAAAATATGTCAAATGTAATGTTTTTAAATTTCACATCATATTAAATACTTCTTAAGTCATTTGCTCCCAAAAACTTATAAATACATTATATGTTATATATTACCGGTGTCCCAAAGACGTATTTATACGTTTTTATGCTAGACTAGAGTATACAGAAGGCTTAGATGCAGCCTCTGAAGAAAATGGTTGAAGCAAAAGCAGCCAGCAGGTGCCAGCAGAGAATAAAAGATCAAACAAGGCCATGTTGAAAAAAAGCTGTTTTCCCCACAGTGTAAAACTGATTTGTGAATAAAGATGAAACTTAGCTATATTTGAATGCTAACAGATAGAAATATACTTTTTTGTCCTGGTGAAAGAAGAGACTCTAATCTTTCTTTTGGTAGGTATAGCAATAGAACACAATATTCTGTAGAACTTGCAAAATCAATCAAAATCCAGTAAAACAGTCGGGAGTGAAGGGGGTTGCGTCAGTGAAAATGGCTGGGAGTGAATGAGTTAATGCCATTTAAGGCCTTGTTTTTAGCTAAATCCATTTAATGGTTGAATGGCTTGTGGATACCTGCCGAACTTTGATTAGATGGTCAAAATAAAACCTGGGAAAGAATGCGTCTCAATTTCAAAACGTTCCACTATCGTTTGGCACTCCATCTTACAAATTGTGTGCTCACATTTAACTGCGTGCAGCACCCTGTTGTCCAGGGGCTTGCGGCTGGGGTCGTTGGTGGAGGAGCGGATGCCGGTCCCGCAGCTGTTGGCTAGCGTGTTCCTACGGAGAAGCATGATTGGAAGGCCAAAATTAAGAAAAAACTAACATAGAGGTGAAATCATTGCTTTGATTTAAGCATCAAAACAAAAGAGGTGGGTGGAGGGAAGCAACCTGTCAAAGAAGGCGGCCAGCAGCCTCCTTAGCAGCACCTTGTGTCTGGTCCCGGCACTCACATGACAGTTCATCAGCTGGGCCCGGGAAATAAAGACAGACGTACCTGGGGACGGACACACAGACAAGCGCATCAATGCATATGAGAACGACAACTTCACCATTTCAACGACAGATTGGTTCCATTTTCTCACTCCATTTCAATGTGTGATGTCTTCTATTATTATCAAATCTTTTGTCCCTACAAAGTCAATCACATAAAAATATGTTATTATGTTGCCAAGCGTCAGTAGCCATTGTAACTGACAAGCTTTTGTGGGATGCAGCCATTTTTAAGTGTGTAAACGAAGACGCCACGTCACATTCACGTCAAGAACTGTTTGCATGGCGTTTATTCGCAGTGGCAAAAGGAACGCGCTACCTCTGTGATTCCAAATGACATTTCGTTTTGATTCGGCCTTTTTATTCCGATTGAGGTGTTTACATGCAGCGTTTTCATTCCGTTTGGTCATTCGGTTTCATTCTCATCGGAATACGATGCACTCGTAAGTAAGTACGTTATCTTGATGGGCAAAGTGTGTGTACACCTTCGTATCACACGTGCAATCACATACCTGAGACCAGCTCTAGTTTCTCAGCAGGATCGCCTTCCTCATACAGTTTGGGATGACAGCGGTTGCCGATCTGGGCGATAAGCTCTGCCGGGAGACAAGTGAGGTCGCGGCCACGCATGCGACCCCGTGTCTCCGTGTGGTCGGGAAGCGCCTCCACCCGTTCGCCGCAGGCTGAGGAAACACAATGCTGAAGCGTTAGACCACACACACTCATTGTGATATTGAGATTTCATCATCGCGTTACCTGCTGCCCCCATGTTGAGCATGCTGTACATGGTGTACATGTTGCAGATTTGCCGGTACTGCTCTTCAGCACATTCCTCTGTGCCTTCCTCCTCCTCTTCATCATCGTGGTAGCTGATGGGCGAGTCGCTAGCGTAGGTGCTCAGGGTGCCAGGGCTGGCGCCCTCCGACATGCCCACCCCGGACGCAGAGGTCCCGTTAGTGCCCACGTTGCCACTAAGCCCGCCACTTGCCACCATGCCAGCCAGGCTGGTCGCCGTGGCGCCCATACCCATGGCCAGTCCCAGCGCTCCGGCGCTCTGGATGGCACTGCCTCGCGCCGCCTCCTGGGAATAACGCGCCGCCTTTCTGGCGCCCCCTCCTGTTCCGGAGCCCCCACCTCCTCCATCCCGGCTGCTGCCGCCCTCCCACAGCCGCTTGGCGACGGGAGTGCAGACCACGGAATGAGCGGCGGCTTCCGGTTGGCTGGCAGGGTGCTCCGTCTTCACGCGCGACACCAACGAGAGCGGCGTCAAGCAGGCGGCGGGCCGGGCCGCGCCCGTACCCGTCTGTGTGACAGGACTCTGAGGCTCAGATGGTGGAGCCTCCTCTGCGTTAAGACCCTGGGAGTCACAGCTGGGGGAGGAAACCTATAGACAAAAAATCCCATGTCAGCATATATTGGACTTTATCGTTTACAGTAAAGGGAAAGTGTGTTCCATCTCATTTGATTGTACAGGTGTTCCCATCAGTGTCCATCAACTGCCAAATAAGGAGTGCTGTAAACAGCCACGTTATTCATTGCAATTAATGAACAGATTAAGTCGTGCTTTCCTCGTACTAGACTTGCAAAGCAGATTAAATCCTGTTAGCACACACGTTAACAAATTCTCCATAAAGCTACTAACGGTCAGAGAGTCCACACCAATAAAATGACATCATTTGGAGAATTAATTGAGAATTAATTTCTTCCTGTTTTCATCTCAATTATGGGACTGACAACTAAACATTTGCTTCAGAGACTTCAACAAAAACCAAGAAGAAATTTTCATTTCATTTTTCTTTTCTTTTTTTACCTTGAGAAAGAATTCAGTGCCTTTTTCCATGATCTGTTGTATCTGCAGGAAGCCAGCAGTATACATTAAGAGGAACTGGTCCCCCACGGTCATGCTGAGACGGCCGGTGTAGCAGAAGGCCAAAATCTGTTGGAAGCTCTGCGGCTGCACGGCCGGTGGAAGCTCCACCACTGTTGGGCTGGCCTCGCTGAAGGTGCAGCCTCCGATACTGCCGCTGTTGCTGAAAAGGTCCCGGAAATAAGAACTGCTCGCAGCCAAGACAGCGCGGTGAGCCTTTAACAGAAGGAGGAATCGGATTGGAATTTTAAAAAACAATTCAATCTGTCACTGAACTCCTAAATTTAAGCCACCACCAAAACTACCATTTTCTGTTATACATAATAGCACCGTATCGTATAAAATAGGACTACAACAGAATGTCAAAAAATGTTAACCACCAACAACCCGGAGCGATAGTATACATTAACTCAATCACTCCCAGCCATTTTCAATCCCGTTCGCTCCCGGCTGTTTTACTGGCTTTTCACTGATTTTGCGAGGCCAAACAGAATATTGTGTTCTATTGCTATCAAAACATGGAACCTACCAAAAGAAAGATGAGTCTCTTCTTTCATCAGAAAAAAAAATAAATATATTTTTCTATCCATTTCCATTTTGCAGCAAAAGCTTGCTTGCAACAGGGTCTGGTTGATCTCTTATACTCTGCTGCCACCTGCTGGCCGTTTTTGTAATAACTACCATTGATTCAACCGTTTGCTGGAGTTCAGAGGCTGCATCAGAGCCTTCTGTATGCTTTAGCATAAATAAAAAAAAACCATAAAAACATAAAAAACGTATAAATACGTATTTTGGACTGGCAATATTTAGAATAGAACATATTTATAAGTTTTGGGGAGCAAATGAGTTAATTTCATACTCTTAAGTGTTCATTTGCGTTTTACAGATAATGTATTTTTTTTTGTAGTATGATCAAGTGAAAAAAGATTTTATGCCAATGTATGTTGAGGCTGAGCAAGATTGTGTGGCCGGACTTATGACTTTTTTTTTTCTCACAGTGACTTCCCTGAGAACTTGAAAGTTACGACTTGAGACTTATTTGTGACTTGCACGACAAAAACGTCACATACAAAAATATCTACAGCTTGTGTCTAGAAATGGTCAGTCCAGCAAATGTGAAACAAAGTCCTAACTTGCCCCACTCTCTTCACTTGCCATCTGTGTGAGGTTGCTAGCACAGAATATGATCATCTGTCTCTCACTGCCCGTCTCCAGGTTCTTTCCTTCGAGCCGCAAACCAGTTGTTTTTCTTATTATTTTCACCTCTTATGGAAACTTTGAAATGGAATCAAAACCCGGCCCTACCTTGAAGGCATGCCCCTTAACCACCACGGAGACGTCACAATAGAGGCCCTGCAGACGCTGCTCGTTCAGACACTCTAAAACGTTGTTGCCAAAGTTTGGGATCGCCATCTGGAGGGTCTGGGCCATGGTGCGCCAATGCACACCAACAAAGGCTCTGTTTGGGGAAAGACACAAAAATAGTCACGATTTTAGTTTTCTATAGTTAACAACCTTGAAGAGCTGAGGTACACTTTTACATCAATCTGCTAGTTCATCATCCAGCAGCCAGTCATGGTTAAACTACTGTGACTCACTATGAGAGATGACATAATTCATCGGTGATCGGGCGTATGGTGGACTACACCCAGGACGGGTCGCCGGTCAATCTCAGACTACACAGGGACAGACAACCATTCACAATTACACTCACACTGTGACTGAGTAGGAAGTGAACCCCCGCTGAGTGTACCACTGCATCGTCAGTGACTTCAGTATTGCGCAACATTGCTAAAAGAAAGCCAAAACATTGCAACAACTTAACGTATGTATCCATCAGTGATACAGTGTGATATAATCATTAGGGGTGGGAATCTTTGAATGTCTCACTATTCGATTCGATTCCGATTTTTGGGCCTGCGATTCGATTCAGAATCGATTTTTAATTAAGGCCGATTTTTTGATACAAAATGATTTGATTGACAAAGATTTTTGCTTCAATCTATAGATGTGCAAGCAATTGTAATGATCTACTCCAGTCTGACTCGCTAATGCTAATTAGCGCGCTACTCGCAGCACTTTTATCACTCAAAAGAACGGCTCCACGCTGGAAAAACAACAAAACACTTTTATTGGAATAACTTGATCGTGACTTTTTCCTTCTACTCTCTAATGTTGCTACAACTTAACAGTGTATTAGGCCGCGTGCAACCACACTGCCCCTCAGTGGCCAAACCGGGTACAACATGAACAGCGCTCCCAATAAAAGGTACACACAGACAAAGGCAAGACAGTATAAAATCATTTAAATAAAATCGATTTTGGGACATTTAAAATCGATTCTGAATCGTACTAAATGAGAATCGTGATTCTTACGAGAATCGATTTTTGGGCACACCCCTAAAAGCTGGAGAACTTTGTGAGCGAGAGAATGCAAACAAATGACTACTCATTAAATCTTTACTCATTTTACCCAGTAATACTTAAATGTGTGTCTTGATGAGATTAAAGTATGTGGCAAAGGTAAAACTCATAAATTGTTTTTTTCATATGGTCTCTCTATCAGGTATCGCGATCGAGTCTGGAACCCGCGCTAAATGGGGGTTTCACTGTACATTTGCTATGTGGCAGACGATTATTCACACGGTCCTATTGAAGACGTTTCAGTAGCCCATGAAAGGACAATATTTGCTCATGATTTGGCGGGTAATCTACATTCCATTAATCCTATACGTCACGTCGGCCTCTCAGGAGCCGTCACTGCCAGAGCTCAATGAAAGCCTGTTTTATGTTCTGTCTTCTATGAGCCATAAAATCCAGTGTCCTTAGATAACTGGGTCATGTGCTGTTATTCTGTGTGTGTGTGACTTGAACAAACAGCACATAGCATGTTTCTATTCACTGTACACCAAACATCCAAAGGCAAACCACATTTTGCACGGCCACCGTCGGCCAGCCACAGACATTTAAGTGACTACATCCTTTTTCAGTGCACATGAACATGTCATTGCAAGATACAGATTATCATGTGAACATATCCTGTACGTCTATGTACTATTCACTGAAATAAAAGCAAGTTCTGTCTGTATAACAAACGGAAAGGTTTCATCCCAATACCAGCCAGGTATGCCATTAGAGCAGGGGTGTCAAATTCATTTTTATCTTGGGTCACATCGCCTCAGAAGATCACGAACTCATTTATCCTACCATCAATAGTTACAACATAGTGTATGTTTTATTTTGTAGGCTGCACTCTGTCATGTATTCATTTTACAAATCATGCTTTGTGACTGTCCGTTTCCCAGAATGCAGCTCAAGGTTTCATACTTTTTAAGTAAACAAACCGAACTAGCTAGAGCTAAACATCGCATCACAACTTAACTCATTCACTGCCATTGACGGCTATATACGTCAAAAAATTCATTTGAACTATTTCTATTAAAAAAATGTCCCACTTTTGTTAACAAGAGCATGAAAACCTATATATTTTTTATTGTACATTTAGAACAGATATAAAATTTGTGATTAATCGTGAGTTAACTAGTGAAGTCATGTGATTAATTACGATTACATTTTTAATCGCCTGATGCGCCTAATTTGTAATAATCTTTTTCTTTTTCTTAAATCGTGTCAGGCGATTTACATTTTAATCGTAATTAATCACATGACTTCATGAGTTAACTCACGATTAATCACAAATTTTATATCTGTTCTAAACGTACAATTAAAAAAAGTTCTAGGTTTTCATACTCGTTAACAAAAGTGGAAAAAAAATTCAACTAATAGAAATAGTTCAAATGAATTTTCGACGTCTATAGCAGTCAATGAGTTAAGAATCTTCCACTAAATCGTCAGGCACAGTTCAACTTGTCTGGTGCAAGTTTAAGCTTCTCTAACTAACATATTACTAAGCAGCGATTGAGTGTGTGTAAAAACTATGAGATGTGATGAACGAAATCCTCCTCACATCCAAAGCCAGTAAGTAGGCCATTTACTGTAAAAAAAAAAAAACTCTTTTAGCCATTATGTTATTGTAACTTAAGAACTTTTACGTTAGTATGGTGTTAATGTACTGATCAGCAAACTTAAGTGTTATTTGCGTAGGTGTGTGTACTTATCAATGTTAGACATTTCCCGAGAGGAAAAAAAACAAACACATTGTCAACGCCAAAATGATTTATTCTAAAAAGATCTGTTAAACAGCCCTATAAACAACTATTGTTCGATCCCTTTTAAGAAAGGATGTGATGGTGGGGTCTTATCTGCTACAGATTTTCCACCCGATAAATGAAAAAAGCAAATCCATTTAGCGATAAACATGAAGCAGACACACTTTATTTGCTTTAGTATGTCACATGGAATGATGTAAAACTGTGGAAGCATTGTCAAGGCTTGGACTTGCAAGGCTTTGTGATGGCAGCAGAAAAATTCAGTCAGAAATCCACAGAAACATACTGTCAAAAAAAAAAAAAAAAAAGGGAAATGGAACCCAAACTAATCCTTCATCACGCACTATAATTAGGGAACAACCGATTAATCGGCCGCCAATTATAATCGCCCAATTATTGCCCTTCAAACATCGGCCAATTGGGCCAAATGACAGATTGTTTTCCCCTTAAAAACATTATAATCAAAGAAAACTGAAGGATCCGATGCTGTGAAAGTACCCTGAATGCACCATTTTCTTGTGTAGCATTAGCAACGAGCAAGTGAGTACTGTATGTTGTTCTGTTTGTCCCTAAGCGTCCTTTAAGCTGTTTATTGACACATTAGTTAACTGTAAAACTAAACACATTGCAGTAAAAATTGTATGCACTGTAATGTTTAAATACAAAACATGTTTTGTTTTTAAAACATCGCTGGCCTAGCGCTAATGCTAAAAGCGAAGTAGGGATCTCATTCAAATGCCAACAGGAAGTTAGCATCAATTTTGGAAGTGTTTTTCCTTCAAATAACGAATATTCACACACAAATGCTGTGGGAACACACACACTCACAGGTAAGAGGCAAGGCATTCTTCCCAATCTGTGAAAAACGAGGTATTCATTTAAATAGAATTAAATCGCAACTTTCTTCTGTTCTTCCTTTAAGTGTGTACACCATGGATGCACGGCACCACACTGCCCCAAAGAGGCCAAAACACGTAGGAACGGTCAGTATTTGTTCTTACTGTTTTTTCAGTTGCAAATATTTTAATATATTCTTATTTCACTTTCTTCCTGTTTTATTTTGTCAATGTCCTTTCAAGTTATATTTAAAGTCCTTTATCATCACGATCCACGATATGGCACGAAATACAATCCCCGAGGTCCCGGTTAGCCCAATAAGTCCCAAGACTTGTGAAAATAACACAAGATAAATATATATATATATATATATATATATATATATATATATAATTAAAAAATAAGGTTAAGCTTAGAAGGAAAATGAGCAATAAAAATGCAAGAGGCTTGAATTTCACATGATATTTGCAACGCAATCGTACTTGACAAAAACAATCATGTTCAATTGTTCAAAGTGCAGGGATGAATGGGCATGACGCTTTAATGACACTTGAGTAGTTGAGCTTTAGTAGTTGAATAAATACTAAGCTTTGAAATCAAATTGTTTTCTTAATCGTGATTTCAATCTCAATTGCTATTTTTCCAAACCAATTGTGTACTCTAAACATATAGTACAGCAGTTGTACACAAGTAAGAATGAGTTTATTATTTACATAAAACCTTTTATACTTAATGATATATATATATATATATATATATATATATTAGGAGTGTTAGAAAAAATTGATTTGGCAATATATCGCAATATTACAGCGCGCAATTCTCGAATTGATTCGATATGCTGCCGAATCGATTTTTAAACATCAATTTTTTATGGGAATATTCAACAAAATGTCTTACTTAGGGTTAGGATTCACACTTTAAGCATGGAAGAATGTTATATTAATGGAACATTAAGCCTTAATATTTTATTTCAGTGCTGTTCAAACATGAAACAGACTGCAACCTGTTTTTCAGATTAATAATTTGTTTATATTTTTTTACAAATCTTACAGTGTACATGTACAAGTTTAGTGATTTGTATTTTCTAAATTTGAGTTTAAAAAATTGCAATAATCAATTTATAGATTTGTATCGGGATTAATCGGTATTGAATCGCCAGGCACTAAGCAATTCACACTCCTAATATATATATATATATATATATATATATATATATATATATATATATATATATATATATATATATATATATATATATATATATATATATATATAGGCTAATTATTTGTTTCCCCTCACCAAAATTGGTATTGGTCGGGCCCTAACTATAATACATAAAAACACTGCTGAATTGAGAAAGGAGTTCATCAAGGGCAAGAAGTGTTAAGTTTAAGAGTGGCCAAGTCTTCCAGACTTAAACCCCATAGAGCATACATTTTAACTGCTCAGGAGACAGGAAGGATAAATGACCCCAAACAAGCAAAAACAGAGAAACCAAACAAAAGTTTGGTGATGTCAGTGGGTCACAGGCTTGCTGCAATCATCGCAAGCAAACAAACTTGAATCAATGCTTTTGCATACCTAAACCTAAAATTGTGCTATCTTCTAAGTTGTGTCTCAGATCCAGATGTTAACACCTGTTAATGAAAGCTGAAACGATCCACTGGTCTGGTGTTCATCTGTGGATGTCAAAACCAAAAAAAAAAAATCTATGGTGGGAGTGACCACTGAGGGCTGGTGAGAGCAGCCCCATCATATCCAAAGCCTTTCATTTGGGGCTTCGCCAAGCTCCAGGGTAAAGAGAAATGCTCTCTTTGTCTCACTCGAGCTCCCTCTCCCTCATACTAAAACACAGATGCGCACACACCAACTCAAACAAACCCCACAAAAGGCACAGTGACTCGCACACAGACAATACAGCTTGTTTACGGATTGGCGAGCCGCAGTGAGCACACATGCTTGCACATGAAGACACACAAACACAGGGTTTGGAGAGGAGGGGGCACTGGGGTTGCACAGTTTGTTCTGACAGTGAAAGAGATGTGACTGAGTGTGCATGCGTCTTTATGCACCAAGGAGGGGCAACCGAGTCTTGGAGAGAATAGAGGGATCATCCCCAGGTCGCCCAAAATGCCATTTAACTTAAAATCCAAACACTAAAGCAGCCTTGCTGGGAAAGTGGGTCAAACAAGAAGCACACTTAAGACCTTTCCATCAAGTCTACTGAATGACTTGCATGCTTGCTTTTTTTTTTTACACAGTCCATTTGGTGTTGTGACAGTAAGCGTTTCCGAACCCAAGCAGCCTTTTTTTCGACTGCTGGACTGTGGAGTCATTGCTGCAGCTGGCAGGCACACAATGCTGACTTTCTGCAGGCATTTCCTGGTTCTCGTGTGCCCGCATCAAGTTATGGCAGACGTGTCTGGTTATTCCTGCATTCAAAACCACACACACACAGTATAGCATTATTGAGACATTCTACACAAGCATCCGCGTTGATCGGTTTTACCCGAAAGGGATGCTGGGTAAGACAGGGGCACACGAGGACTCCGCACGGTGCCAGCCTACCAGCCGGCCGGGGTCTCTCGACTGGCGGCTGGCACCGGAGGCGACGCGAGGGAGGCGGCACGGGCTGGCAGCGAGACCCCGGCGAGCGCGAGGTTGTCCCCGCCGCTGACGTTACCGTGCGGTCAAATTGCACTCCGAGTGTGCCCTCGCTCGTCGCTCCATTTCGTCCCGACAGTCTCGTGGGACTGAAAGAGACGTTCATCGTCCTCCCCAATCCGCAGCGGGCCTGTCGAGGTGGCTAACGGCTAAAGCTAACTGTTAAATATTTTGGGCGCACCATCCACCTCGTGCACACTCAAAACCAACAAATATCAAGTCTTTCCACGACGGTGCACACTCCTAAACACACAAACACACGCATATTACTTACTGTCAACGCGGGCGAGGAAGCTGGGCTGCGACGTCGCTTATCAAGCACCCAAATGTGTCTTATTTAAATATTTTGGTGATGGGGGAAATCGCTCCCCCTGCCAGTCTCCATTCTACCGACATCAACAGGTCATCCCGGGACACGCAGCAGCTGAGCGCGAGCCAGACGGAACCAGTGCGGCAGCGAGCGGGGGTGGGGGAGGGCGCACAACAACGAGCAATTATTCCCAAGTGCCGCTAGCGAGGGCTGTCTTGACGCACACCTGACCGCCGCTGCATTTTGGCGTGTTTGTGACAAAGAGCAACATGGCGCGGGGATTTGGCCGCGTCGCTTCGTGAGCGACAGGCGGCGGGGGGCAGTCGAGGCAACCTGGACTCGTCCCCTACTTTCCCCCGAACTTTAAATGTCCCGTATCAGCCGGATTCTTCACCGTCATCATCGTCAGCAACCTTGACTTGAAGCGCAGACTGGCCCTCCCACACTTCGCACCCCCCTCCCCGCTCATCCCACTTGGCTTCCTCCTCCTCCTCCTAGTCTTCTAACGCCGCTGGATCCTGAGACGACCCCCTCCCCTCCCCTCCCCTCCTCCTCCCTTCCCCTCACCTTCCTCCGGCCCACGAGACACTCGCTCGCCCCCTTCGACTGGAACCCGATAGCGATTGTCGGGATCCCCGGTGACTGCGGAACACGGAAGCACTATTTGAAGAAGACGAGCACGTCATTCCATCGCATGACTTCCAGCCAGGATCAGAGCGTCATCAGCAAGCGAACATGCTGGTCCACCCCAAGCAAAATTTCACTTTTTTTAGGGGGGCTCTATTTTTATGGCTGACAATAATCACAGTTGTTGTAAGAAAGAAATACTGTAGCCCTGTTCTCCCTGCGACTTTGCATACTCTTCAGTATGTCTACTCGAGTAATGATGACATCATATTTAAGACACAAGAGTGTCTGTGCTCAACAAACCAACCCAAAAATATCCATTGTCCTGTTTTCCTTTAAATTGGATGCTATGGTCGCCCACCTTTCCCTTCACAGCAAAGTCACGACCGGGGCTGGGTGACTATATATCTGGCTTTCCCTACCACTTGGTGTCACTTCAGAATTATATTTTGCCCAAAGCTGTCATGAGTGTGAGTTATGGTAGCTCACAAGTGATTAAAACAAAGCCCAAATTACACAATGCCAAGGGCCACACAAATTTTAAACTTTTGATGTTGATTAGCGGGCCGCAAACATCATCCGGTGTGCTGCAAATGTTCCCCGGGTTAAGTTTGAGACCCTTGCCATAGAAATACAGCACTGTACAGCTGTTTGTGTAAATAACAAGAAAAGCATAATGCTGCCACTAAAAATAACGGGGCAATATATTTCTGCCATCAATCAAAAGTCAAAAGTATTTTGTCTCTGTACTTAACTACAAGTAAAGTCATGCCTTTTTGCCCATGTACGATTTTTAATCTCATCTCAAAATGTAGCATTTTTTGGAATTGGACTGCTTTTTATAGCGCTTTATCTATACCATATGGTGCTTAAAGCACCTCACATTCACCCTCTCATACACCAGTGGTGCTGCCAGGGCCCGCTGGATCGAACCCACAACCTTACAGATTTATAAAGTGGCAGATTTGCGAGAGAAAAACTTACTTTTTTTTGCACGTATTTACCCATTTTTACAATGGTGTATTAGGGCCACATATAAATATATATTTTTATAGGGCGGGACAATATTCTGAGGAAAAAAACTTGCAAATTTGCCACTTTATAAACTGGCAAATTTAAGATATTTTTTCTCGCAAATGTGCGACTTTATAAAATGAGAGATTTGCGGGAGAAAAGCTTACCTTTTTTTTTTTGCAGTTATTTATCCATTTTTACAACGGCGTATTAGGGCCACGTATAAATATATTTTTTTAGAGGGCGGGACAAAATTCTGAGGAAAAAAACTCGCAAATTTGCCACTTTATAAACTCACAAATAAAAATAAAAAAATCATAAATTTGCCACTTTATAAAGTGGCAAATTTGCGAGAAAAAAAAAACTATATAGTGGTACTACTAAACTATATAGTGGTAGATTTGCGAGAAAAAAACTCATGATATGGTTAATCTATGCTAAAGCAATTACTATCTCCTTATTTGGAAACCCGACCGAAAAGTATTGCCACAAACAGTCAAGCAGTACGCTACATGTATTTCTCGTAAGTTTTTGAGTTTTTTTCTCGCAAATCTGCCACTTTATAAAGTGGCAAATTTGCGAGAAAAAAACCCTGTGAATTTGCAAGTTTAGAAAGTGGCAAATTTGCGACTATAAAGTGGCAAATTTGTAAGGTTTTTTTAGATAATTTTTTTCAGCTGTACATTATGGGGCTTGGCTCAATAAAGGTTGGGAAACAATCATGTTCTAGGACTACAAAAAATATATATATAACAATGCATTTACTGTGTCGTCTGGTTTATACTGTATGTTTGGTTTCAAAAATGACAACAGCAATGTGCAAAAATTATTAGTAGAGCAAGAACAACAATTTAAGTTACATACATAGAAGTAGTAAATAGAAGAAGGTATACTTGAACCTTTTTTGAATGTGAAGATCCTGAGTGTGTGTAGACACAGTTTGTACACCAGGGGTCAGCAGTCTTTTTGAAACTGAGAGTTGCATCTCGGCTTCCCGTTTGACTACCACACTTCAAAATAACACATTTACTCAGCTTGAATTATATGTCGTCATAAATGATTTCCATCTATGTGAAGACACCGATCATGAATCATGATTCCTTACAATAATAAGTTGACGATGTCAAATCCTTATTATCAAATTGACGTGGTATAGGAAAAAGATACATATCAATATGCCATACTTTATTTCTATAAATCTCAGCCAGTGTTTACATTGTCATATGATCACTTTCTACAAAATTCCTAAGCAATCACAATGCTCCTTTACTGTTGAGCTATTTTTAGAACATTCCAGCTCGTGTGGTCCTTGGTGACATTGTGTACAGTATATTAAACGGTTTCCCAACACCTTGCAGCTCAAAACCTTGTTTGTCCACAGGATCCAAACTTAACAGATAAACTATATGATGCATATGTAACATAATTAAGTGATAGACATTCATTTATTACCATATACATAAATTGAAACGCTTTTCCAAGGAACCTGCTTGATGTTCAAGAAGCTAATTTTCAACCTTTTACTTTGACATTTCTTCACTTACCGAACCTTTCTCCATAGGACATTTACATTTGTCTCTATAGAGAGCCTCATGGGTTTCCTTTTTAAAAAAATTTTTTTCATAGATTGATACAGAAAGATGACCACTCAAGAGTTGAAATGGTTGTGAGTATAGGACAATACAGTGGTCATCGACAGTGACCTAGTCTCAGGCAGCCTGCTGGGCATGATGCCATATGCTTCCCAATTGCCGGCCCCTTGGCAGTTAGGTTGGCATCCGTGTGCTGCATGCGTCCACATCCCAGCAACAGCGTCACCGATTTGGGCTGGCTCTCTCAGGTCCCCGGCCAATCATACACAGACAGAGACAAATAATTCCAGAGGTAGCCAATAGTGATCCTGGATGTGCCGAGTGTCATCCCTCCCAAATGGAAATTCCTTAAACCCACCATATACACAAAACACAGACAGTGTATACATAGTGGGTGTCTGCACATCCTTGTGTTTACATAAATGTGTGTTGGAAAGAAGAGATAAAACCGGTCTCTTGATTTTCAAGTGAATGTTTTGCTTTATACTCCCAAGTAGGAGCGGTTAAGGCCTGACATTTTCTTTTTTGCATCTCAAGTGATCCTTTCACATGAAGCTTTCAAACACCAATTTTGGCTTTGGCTCTCTCTAGTGGTCGTTGGAAGAACTGAGGGTGTGCTTTAGGTATGTTATTATCAATGAAAGAAAAATCTTATTTTTAATCCTGTATATTTTATCATCACAGACAGATTTTTTTTTTAAAAAAAGGACAAATTTGCAGCTGCCTTTTTTTTTGCACTTATGTATCCATTTTTACAATGGCGTATTAGGGCCATGTATAAATATATATTTTTTAGAGGGCGAGGGCAATGTTCTCGCACATTTGGGACTTTATTAAGTGGCAAATTTGCGAATTTATAAAGTGGCAAATTTGCGAATTTATAAAGTGGCAAATTTGCGACTTTGTGGTAGATTTGCGAGAGAAAAAAAACTCAGAAACTTACAAGAAATGCACGTAGCGTAGCTATAGTCTAATCATGTGAGGATTTGTTGGTGGTTAATCGGACAATGTTTATAAAATGAAAAGGCAGGATGTAGATGGATTCATTCTTAAAGTAAAACTTTACTCGTCATTCACCGCAGCCAAAGCGACAAAAACTTCCTGATCCTCTATCAGCTGACTAACACTATCCAATCAAATGCTAGCATACCATAGGTAAATGCAAGTGAATGACGGAGAGCAGCACATTCGACACATCAATTTAGATACTTGTACAAAAAAATATCAAATTTGTATGAATGTGTAAATAATAATTCTGGAAACATAAATGTACAAGTAAATATACATTTTAACAAATTAACTTAAATGCTTGATCGTCCGGGTGTGGACCTTCGCAAAGCGAGGCGTCTTTGTCGCTGGCCAGTGGCCGTACACAACGGTTTAAAGAGCGAATGCTTAACATGTTATGGTTAATCTATGCTAAAGCAATTACTATCTCCCTATTTGGAAACCCGACCGAAAAGTATTGGCACAAACAGTCGAGTAGTACGCTATGTGTATTTCTTGTAGGTTTTTTAGTTTTTTTCTCGCAAATCTGCCACTATATAAAGTGGCAAATTTGCCCCTTTATAAAGTTGCAAATTTGCGAGAAAAAACTAGTAAATTGGCGAGATTATAAAGTGGCAAGTGGCAAAATTGCAAGTTTTTTTCTCTGAATATTGCCCCCGCCCTCTAAAAAAAAAGAAAATTATACGTGGCCCTAATACGCCGTCATACATTTTCTACTGTAATGCTTACTGTATTCTGGTATATTGAGGGGACTATACTACCATAAGGAAACTGCAATTTCTGCTTTTAGATTGTTGAACATCAGTGATGTGAAACTCTTAAGAGTAACAATAATAGCACAAATAGAACACTCATAGATATTTAATTGGTCAGCAATCATCAAAAATCCACGCAGAAGACCTCAATAGCATCCGTTCTGGTGACACAATTATTTCGTCTGAAGAAAGAAAAAAGGAAGGATGTCAGGATATTAGTTAATATTAGTGCTGTCAAAGTTATAGCATTAACTGATTAATTAATCACAAAAAATTCTCATATTAATCATGAATTAACACAGATTAATCGCACTATTAATTTTGACCATAGATTATCCTTTAGCGTGACAGCGGATGACTACGTTAAAGGAAGCACAGGTTGTGTTTGAGCAATAAACATAATTACATGCATTAAAGTAAAGCATTTAATAAATGTTTGCGTATCACATTTAGAATATTTGTTCATGTCAAAATATTGGGGTCATTTTAAATGATGTAAGTAATTAACTGATTAGAAAAAAGAGGAAAATGAGAGTGTGCAGTGATCCAAAAATGTTGAAAACGTCCTCATAACATTAATTGTCAAAAGAATTAACACATAACAGGTAATCTTCAAATTTGGCGGGAACATTTTTTCGATTCAAAAAGCTTTTTTAATTAAGCGATTAATCGTGATTAATCAAAATTCTAAAATGTGATTAATCTGATTAAAATCTTGAATCGTTTGACAGCTCTAGCTAATATACAAATGAGCAAAGAATGTCATCAGATGATATATATAAATCAGTTTTAGAACGGTTTTAGTAAAAAAATGGGAAACTTTGTTTCTCACCTTAACCAGCGTGGCCAAGACACTATAGATGATGGAAATGAGAAAAAGCACAAGGAATGTGGCAGACATATACCAACTTTCCACATTGATGTCTTGATTAACAACTGCATGAGCAATGTCGTCCAATACGTTGCAATCTGGCAAAATCACTGACAAAAATAAAAATGGATGTGATTATGCTTCGAAACATAAAGTGCTGTGATCAATGTGGCGGACAGTCATGGATCATTTAATTAGTACCTGGATTTGTTACATTCAAGGTCAGCGTGAGGGTTGCATGTGTCACCCTGCAGGTGTGGACCGCCCCAGGTAACAGGTCGACTTGGGACAGGTGAAGGCGGCTCTGGATGCTGAACTTTCCATCGGGGCCTCTGCTGGGTTGACTGGTGTTGAAGTACAACAGCTCAACGGTGTCATCAAGAAACCAGGAGACGTTAATAGAGGCCGGACTGAAGCCGAACACCAGGCACACAAGTTCACCTGAACCCCGCAGCAAGATGGCGGAAGGATGGCTGGGAGTCACTGTGGCTGGACATGAAGTCATTTATTGTCATGGAGGGATAAACATTAAGATTTGGATTCTGCTCATTGTAAAATGGAGAAAATAATCATAAAGTGGTGCCCGTCTTTTTCATGTTGTTTCGTGACATGCAAAGCCTTGTTCTGTAGATTGCAATAAAGTAAAAAAAAAAAAAATTGTCTTCTTCGCTGATTCTTCTTCTACGCTTTCCGTTAACTCCCGGTGGCTGCGCTACAGCGCCACTCCAGACTTGGCATATACATTACAGCCATTAAACGTCCTCAGCGTCTTATAGTTTTTTTTCTACATCTACAAATGTAAATTTAAACTCTACCATGCAAAATGAAAGTCATATATCACCAGCACCCAAAAACACCACTGGCTTTTCTGGGAGTTCGCAAAGTGGAAAAGTGTGCTGTGGTCTGACGAGTCCATTCAAAATGGGTGTATGTTTGCAAAACATTAGTTTTAACATTTAATATGTTGGCTATGTAGTGTAGTTTAGACAACATTCCAACTTAAGTGGAATTGGGATTTGTAGATAACTGAACTGAACTGCAGTCTAAACCAGCATTTCCCAACCCTGGTCCTCTGGGAACACTATCCAGCCGGTCTCCCTTCTCCAACACAGGTGAGGATAGTTATCAGGCTTCTCCACAGCCAGCCGATGAACTAATCATTGGAATCACCTGGGTTGCAATAGGGAGACCTGGAAAACAGGCCGGATAGCGTTCCCCGAGGACCAGGGTTGGGAAATGCTGGCCTAAGCCATTTTATTTAGGCTCACAACACAAAGCAAAAAAACGATTAAGACAATATACTGCTCAAAACTTGAAAAACTCGTAGGTTGGGGCGCCACTGTAAAACATTATGAAATTTGACAAACAATTTGAGCTCACCAAACACATCCTCAATTGTGCTTGTAAAAGGTGTTTCAGATGACTCGTGTCTGACAGAACAAGAATAGCTGGATCCCCAGTCGTCACTCTTTGATACATTGAGCCTGCTGCTCATTGAAAAAGTGCTGCTACTGCTGTATTTCCATGAAGGGCTGTTAGTGTATGCAAGCGGTGGCAGTCTTCGGCCATCTTGCTCCCAGTACACTATCTTGTTATCTGGGTAAAATCCAGAAACCAGGCAAGTAAGTGTGAGGTCATCGGAGGTTGACAGCTCAGAGACGGTCGGTGGTATTATGCGCACTGTTGGTGGATTCAAGTCTAGAGGAACACAAAGAGAGATAAAGTCAATGTTGATGCTTTGTTGGTCATTAAATTGTGCCAAGACTGCAATTGCACAAAACAAAACGACAATACCTTTGCTTTTGCTTACGCGACCCTCGTATCCCTGTTTGGAACACTTGTGTTTCGCCTCGCAAGACACTTGTTTATATGCATCCCAGTCACTTGCTAACACATTGAGGAAACTCCGAAGGGACTGTGTGTCATTGCCGTGACTGGTCGGCTTCTCCGTATGAGAATTTTGGAAATATTTCTTCCCATCCACTTTCCAGGAAATGGATAAATGATCAAGATCAACTCCGAGCAAAAGACAAGTGACGGTAACTTGATCCCTCTGCTTAGACTCTGCGAGTGGTGGTCCTTGAATATACATGTCAACTTTTTGAAATGATGATGGGATTACTGTAAAAATACATAGAATGGATATTTTTAGATTCTATCGTACTCACTTATGCGTATAATGTTAGGCAAGCATTTACCTGAGCAGAAGTTGAGGGTTTTTCTGACATTTTTATTCAGCCATCTATCAGACACTTCACAAGTGAATACTTTCCCAGTTTGCCACTCTGCTTGCTCTATGTCAAGTTGACTGGCCACAGACACACGTCCATCCGCACTCATGCTGATGTTGGTCATTGATGGAGGTCTTTGCTGAGACTTACTGAACCATATGATTTGAGGGTTGAAGCCCCATCCAGAGCATAGCAGTCTCTGGGGTCTTGACTCTTCACTGGGGACCAGAAAGAGCTCCACCGACGGCTCCACTGATAAAAGATCACATACTGATAAGGAAAACACATAGATATGAAAGCAGCTCTCATGAATTAGCCACTCACCAAAAATGTTGTCAATGGTGTTTGACTGGAAAGTGCTAGAGAATCCTTGGTTGACTTTACAGGTGACACGAGTGTCATTTTTCATGAATGACTTTGGCAAACTGAAATGTGGACTGACGGAATGTGGGCCTGGGGCTTTAGAGAGTGCAACATAGTGTTTGTCAGAAATATCGACACCATTGGCCTGAAAGTTGACGTAGAGGTCAACAGCATCAAGTTGCGTGACGTCACATTCAAACACAGCTCCGTCTGTCTTCTGCAAATCGGCAAGAGATCGCCTGATCACCACTGATGGAGCGTTCACTGCAGGCTCTGCTCGGTCATGACAGGACAACATCAGAGTCTTCAGTCTGGCAGGTCTTTTACTCTCAAACAGAGGTGGCAAATCCAGGTCCAGAAAGGAAAAACCTTGTCACAGTTTGCCTCTAGCCACAGGTAAGCAAGCTTGGTTGAGTAGAAGCATCTGTGGCTAAAGTCTTTAATAGCTTGATTTAGCCACAGGTGCTTCTACTCAGACAAGCTAGTTTACCTGCCGGTTGAGTAGAAGCACCTGTGGCTTAAATCAAACTGTTAAGGCTTTAGCTTCCCCAGTGTGTTAGCAAGTGACCGACAAGTAAGCGAGCTCTTTCCTGCCGGTTGAGTAGAAGCATCTGTGGCTAAAGTCTTTAACAGCTTGATTTAGCCACAGGTGCTTCTACTCAACCAAGCTTGCTTACCTGCCAGTTGAGTAGAAGCACCTGTGGCTAAAGCCTGTTAGATTATTAACATTGTTTTTCTGTTTCAATTTATATTTTAATTGTTTTTTATATTAGTTAGAGATGTGTAATAATAAGACAAGAGTTCATTCATATGTTAGTCAATCTATAGTCTTTGTTCTCTTCCCTGGGGAAGTAAGGTTTCTGATTCAATCTAAATGAGGGGATGTCTGTAAATGCAAATCAGAGGTCTGTCCATAAAAATTCCTGGTGCGAGGGGGCGCTGGGGGCCAATTGTTTACCCACATCTGGAGTGGACTAAGATAGGAACTGAAGTAAGATAATCAAGTTGTATTTCACTCTGCTGACAGGACAAGATGAAAGGGGGGGAGTAAACTGTTTTTGTATAAGTAAGGGAGAGCGGAAAGAGAGGACACACTTCTAGACCAGATGCTGTTTGAGCAAGGATCTTAAGTGTCTTCAGAATTCTGAAAATAAAGCTGGCAAAACTTCTTCACAGATCTCAACTTTGAGTTTTATTTGAACACGCAGGAAATCAAAGAAACGATTTCTAACAAGCCTTAACAACTTGGCTTTAGCCACAGGTGCTACTTCTCAACTTCCTCAATGTGTTAGCAAGTGCCCGGCAGGTAAGCAACCTCCTTCCTGCTGGTTGAGTAGAAGCGCATGTGGCTAAAGTCTTAACATTCTTGATTTAGCTACAGGTGCTTCTACTCAACTGGCGGATAAATAAACTCTCATCTGCCAGTTGAGTAGAAGCACCTGGAGCTAAAGCTAAACGGTTTTCCTTTTTGGACCAGGATTTGCCACCTTTACTCTCAAATGTATGTTGATTTTCCTCATGGCGCCTACCTGAAATGGCTATGATCTCCTCAATATCTGAGAAGCAGCGATGCTCCACTTTACATTTCACACTCTTCATTTGCTTCCACAGATCTGCCGATACTGTCAGATTACTGACGATGTGAGATGCGTTGTTGTAGTGGCTCGCTTGGTTGTAAGTGTCTGCTGTGCCCTCCGCCAGCAATGTAACAACGGCATCCAATGCGGTGCGCACCCAACATATTGCTTTCACTTCAGATGTTTCCATCATGACGGCCTTGAAGCTGGGAAGCTCCACATGAACGGAGGGAGGGTTGTTTGCCTGAGCTGCCAGACGACATAACATGTTCATTGTTGCCAGTATGACTGTACTTTATTTGTGATGTATTGATGAGAGACTACAGCCGTACAACTACATTCATACTTACTTTCACAAATACTGATGGACTTTTTCACTTCTACTTTGTTTTGATTTGACCTGCATGTAAAACTGGAGCCACTTTTCCACTCTCTCACAGTCGGCTCAATCTCACTGATGAGAGTGAAGGTTTTGGATTCTTTCACCACACTCTGGAATTTCCTGACGGTGGTTTGCACAGCATCTACCTTTTGGTTGTCCTGTAGCCACTCAACACTCAGCGTGTCCGGAAAGAAGCCACTTATGATGCACAAAAGTTTGACGGCGGGGGCTCCCAATTTTTCCTCCCACAGTGGATACAACGTCATGTCTGGAGGCACCGTAATCTCTGCTGACACTGAAATTGTAGGTTTTATTTGAACTTCATTTCTTTCTGAAGTCAATGTTGTTGTTGTTCATTGCAAATTTAGACATACAGGCACATACCTTCAGATTGTTGACTCAACTCAAGTCATTGGTTTTAGGTCAGAGGACAGAGTTTTACTTTGACAGTGCCTGGTATCGAACAGTCAGGTGGAAATGGGGCTGGCATGCGTGAGTAGAGGCATCAGCACAAGCAGCAGGTGAAAGCATTGAGGGCGGGGGGGGGAAACACAAACACGCGCATACCGAGAGAGAGAGCGAGAAAGAGAAAAGAGCACCAAACACAGAAGTGAAACAGTATGGAAGGAACTATGCGTGACTGGCAGCAGGTGTGAGCAGGCCTGATGGCACACACAGTTGTGAGAAACACATTTCAATACTTTTTGTTATTCAAATCTCCTTCTAACCCCCTGTTGAATCCAGGTGCTAACATGATGTGAATGTTTTACAATTTCGGACATGAAGAGAGAAACCAAGCATGGCGGATATTCCCGCTGACATCATTTTTATATTTATTTAAAAAAAAGTTGTAAAGAAGTAAATCATTTGTACATGCACACTTATTTCTTAAATGGTAAATACAGTGTGCATCCAAGAGACAATTTTTACAGACAATACCTGGTTTGTTTTTTTCATTTGACCTGAAAAATAAAATAAGACAAATCAATATCCATCCTCTTAATAATAATAATAATAATAATTGTATAAAGAGATATGAACAGCACGTACTGTACAGTGGATAGAAAAAGTCTTCACGCCCCTTTTCAAATGCAGAATTTTGCCATATGAAAAATTGAATGTTAAATAATTTTTCACCAATGTGCCAATTTAATGTCTATTACAACCTGTACATCTTTTAGAGAGGGGAAGTAAGAATAAACAACTGACATAATGTGGTTGCACAAGTGTGCACACCCTCCTACAACTGGAGATTTTGCTGTGTTGAATGAAAATGAACCAATCACATTCAAACTCATGATAAATGCAAGTCAGCACACACCTCCCATCATTTCAAGTGTGTCTTACACCAAATAAAATTTTACTGGTGCTTCATACAGACGCAATGTTCACCTATTTCCAAAATTTGTTTTGGACTTCATTTTGTCAGATCGTTCAAATGTCCAAGTAGATCACAGTCATGTCTTATGAATTGAATACATCTATGGGATGTTATTTGACCAACTTTACAAAATACTCTGACAATATGAGTAGGATTCATTTTAATTCAGCATTTTAAGAGTCAATCACACTTAAAAAGTTAGCACGGTGCTTAGGTGTGCTAACTTAAATGCCAAGTTCGGTTAAATCTACTTCACCAGCGGTTAAAAAATGAACCAGGTTTTGAACAACGGGGCACAGATGTTTTAGTAGGCTTGCCGCTTTTCCTGATTAAAAAAAAAGAAAGTATACTAGGCAATATACTGCCCCTACTTGCTAAAAGTTCCTACAGCTACTTTATTGTTGACCAGTCCATTTTGGACTGGAGGGCCGTCCAGTTCTTGGTAATGTTTTCTCCACTTGAGGAAAACTGTCATATCTATATTCTACCTGATATATTTGAACACTGACCCGAACCATCTGATGCTGTGGGAAATCTCTGCAGAGCATGGCTTGTGTTGTAAAATGTGTCCGGAAAATCCCACAAGAAGCTGCACTTTACTTGCAGTTAATGGTTACTGATTTTGAACAGATTTATCTTGGTCTCATTTTTTATATATGTCACCTAGTATTTCAACAGGGGTGTGTTGACTTTTTATACACACTTTGTATATTGATATCAATGTGTTGTTTTGTAATGGCATTGCTGGATTCTTAAAGCTTTTACAGTGTGACAATATGATATCACCTTGAAAACAGTCGTTCCAATGCTGAAGAGTAGCGTGATGAGGAAGAGAAGGATGAAGGTGAGCGCTGTGTTTCCCATGTTATCTTGCTCTGCATCCACAGCATTGCTCCATTGGTGGTTTGTCTCCACCAGGACGTCTGGTGGACGTACATTAGTACTTCAGTTAAAGCTCCAAATAAAGTATGCACCATTTTCAACGATAACTCCTCAAACAATTACCAGTCTGTTGCTCTTTGACAGCAGAAACAGTCAGCTTCTACTGTTTGTTGAAAAGCCCAATAGAAAAATGGGCAAAATACTGATTTTGTCACCTAAAATAATGCCAGACTGGAGACCCTGAAGTGCTTTTGAAAGCCTTCATTATTTGTGTGGCATGTATGACTTTAACTTTGTGTTTTTAAACACACACATTTTTATGTGTGACAAAAGAGACCGTGTTTGACCATTTGTTGTTGTTGTTTTGTTCGGGTGGCAAGAGCCAGCAGAGGAAGAAGACGAGCACAAGGACAAGTCACACAAATACTGCTAATGTATTTCTACAAGAACATATTAATGTGTTAAACTCCAACATACTGAAATATGTGTTGCATTAATGAAGTCGCATTCAGCAATAAATATATGCTAAAAAATAAAGACATGGACAGCTTGCGACATACAACAGTTGCAATGTATTTTTTTTTATTTGTATTTTAAATTTGCATTTAAAGACAACACAAAATGTGGATTAACAAGCAGCAAACATTAAAGAGCATAACAGGAGAAGACAAAGTGACACACAAGACATCTACTCAGTCTTGCACATTTCAGGGTCGAACATGTTGAAGTTGGCCGCGTTGCTTTTCTGGGCAGACGTGTACGTAATGGACCTGACTATGACATTGGAAGTGGTGGCCAGTGATTCGTGGTAAAGGATGCAGCTGTAGACCACATCAAATTTTTGCCACTGCTCTAGGTTGAGCGTTAACTGGCCATAGACTGAATATGAGCCTTGGCTTTCGACAGGTTCGGTGATACTGTGAATGGAGGTGGAGTTTATGGGCTCGTCATCGACAAGCCAAGACACCAGAACCTCGTGAGGGAAGAAGTCTTTTGCAAAGCAAGTCAGGGTAACCGTGTCTGTTTTACTATGTTCCACTGGAGCCATCATAAAAAGTGTAGGACGCTGCAAAGGTTTATCTGCAAGAATGACAAAACATGTGCAAACAAGGGCCCAAACACAAACTTTTGCCGGAGAACGACAGATTTCTTACCAATAGTTCTTTCGTAGGATTTCTTTAGCGGGAGCCCGATATCTGAACGCAGCACAACACAGTTGCGCTTGATCCCGTTGCGCCATTCGTCATACGTGATGTCAAGGAGAGTGCGAAATACGCCCGTTTGGCCTGCTGGGGGCGATATTGAGGTACCGGCCATATTCTTCCCGTCCTGGCTCTCCCAAGAAATACTCTGCACAGCCACAGACGGCTGTTTGATGTTGACTTCACAGATCACAGTTCCTCTTTTTTGCAAGAACATCTTCTCCATGGTGGGGCCCGTGATCCTCATGGTTACATCTGCATTGGAGAATTCTTCACCTGTCGAAATGACAATTATTTAACATCATTTTAAAGCCTGCTTTAACGAATGGACTCCATTTCAAAGGAAAAGCAGAAATGTACTCACTGGATGAAATAGACGCACACTTGTGGATGACGTATGACGTGACAAAAACATCCCCCTGTGCACCTTTCCCTTTAAACTCACACGTTATGTTGGTGTCACGTGACCACTGGTTGGAATTGAGCGTGAGAAAGCTGGCGGCACTGTAAAGTGTCATTCCATTCGCGCCCTTTCTGGCCTCAGAATGAGTCTTGATTTCGTCTAATCTGTTGGAGATGTCCACTCCGTTTTTCAGCCATTTGAACCCATAAACATTTGGGGAAAAATCTTTGGCAAAGCAGGCAAAAGAGGCCTCTTCTTGCCCATCAGGAGTGGCCAACACTTTAACAGTTGGCAACCTGTAGGCCTCTGAAAAACAAACATAGTGACAAATATATGTTTGCGCAGTACAAGACTACGCATTTATGCACAAGCAGGCATGATAGTGAGACAAGACCGTACATACAGTATACACACTGAGGCAAGCAAGCATAGATGAAACCCATGTTAGTTATTCACACACTGCTGGTGATTCAGGGAGATACGGGGGAAAAAAAGCAAGAAACAATTTCGACGGTCAGCAGCTGCACAAGGAGGATTCCGACATTCCTTTCCACCTCACTGTTTGTTTACCAGAACAAAAAAAAATGGATATGTTGTGCTATTTAATTGAGTGGCAGTTTCTGTTAGTGTCATCTAATGAGCATCCTTGTGTGAATTTATGGGTTTTTTTTTATAATCAGCAGGTCAGGATGAATGTGGATTTTCATTTAACATTTCATGCCAGTTACCGCCTGACTTGCTCTAATTAATCAACATCATTGAATGACCAGAAAAGCTTTTGTAGCTTTATTCCGTCACCATCTTAAAATAATTGCCTAAGTCATTTTTTTTGTTGCAAAAAACATAATTTTTTTGCCTAAATTATCTACTCATGATGCAAATGGTTCCATTTTTTTTGTGTTTCCTGGAAAATCTGAATTAAATGACTTAGGCAATTATTTTAAGAAGGCGTCAATATGCAATTTTTAAATTGTGTTTTCAAAAAATAATTAAATATATGTCAATGTCACAATTGCAATAAAAAGAACAGCAGTACTGTAATTGTCACGGAAATCCTCAATTTAAATAATAATAATAATTTAAATATACTTCTACAAATGCCATGCGCACTTATCTTACATCCAAAACACGATGTTATACAACATGCATTCAAAACCACCTTTAATAATCTTTGTTTAAAAAAAAAAGAGAAAAGTATTACCTTCTTTTTTGCTCATCACCGCTTCAACATCTGCAGTCGAATGTTTGGCAACACATCGGAATTTTGCCCTGTTATCCCAGTCCGCTTTCGTCACCTGGATTTGACTGACTCCCGTGAAGAGGTTGTTGTTCTCCACGGAAGGGTACTGAACAAAGTCAGTTAAGGTGTTTCCGTCTTGGCTCCAGGTGAAGGTCAATGGAGAGGGTGTGAAGCCAGTGGCGAGACAACCAAGGCTGAGTATGGCCCCGGAGCCACATTGCATCAGAGGGAAGACGGTCGGTCTGATTGGTGTACCTGGCAAAAGACATATTTGATCCATCATTGAAATCAAAACCACAGTATTTGTAAGTAAGGAAATTGCACTTCAATCATTTTAAGCATGAAATATCACTTGCTAATTCAGCCTCTTTTTTTTTTTAAATTCATAACACGATATGGAAAAGGATCAACAAAAACTTTGCTTTGTATAAGACAGTGATTCCCAAACTTTATGGAGCCAAGGCAAAAATCATTAATTTGTCATTTCAACTTCTATAAGTCGCTGGCATAGGAAATGAGATACATTATTTGTTATAAAGAATCTTTTTTTTTGTTGCCAAATTTGATTATTCCACACAACACACTAATGTGACCCAGCACACAGTTTAAGAATCATTGAAACATCTATTAATTGACATTTTACTCAACTGGGAGACAAAGTTGAGTACACGTTTTAACATGAAACCAGTTTAACTGAAGACTTAAACAATTTGCTATTTTCTAAAACTAAAATATATATATTTTTTGCCTTAATTTCAGTTGTGCGAGTTGAATATGAATTGATAAAACATGTCACTAAAACTGTTGTATGACAGATCTGTTCAAAATACAATGAATATTTGATCAATCATTGTTAGGCTTAAAAATTACACATTTCCGCTGTTCAGCAGCCTAGACTACTTGACATTACTCACTCATCAGTCATGCTTAAATGATAAAAGAATGGCAAAAAAAAAACCACCTCTAAATTTGGCATGTATGACAGAATAACAACACAATAACAATATATCACAATTTCCAGCCACAAAACATTTACTTACCTGCCGTTACTGTGACTTTGGTTCCTTTGCCCCAGTAGTCATAAGCACCATCACATTGACCAAATACAAGTGCAATGTAATACAAAAACTATGAGGCAGTTTTTCAGACACAAAACATCAATTACTACTTACCAGATGTAACTGTGACTTGGGTTCCTTTACCCCAGTAGTCGAAGTAGCTACACAGTGATAAAATGTAATTTGTTGCCAATGCAAATACCATGAAATGAACACACACACAAAAAAAATGAATACAGGAAAACTAGTTCCTCAAATAAGTACTGTGTTTCTCAATCACCTCCCTTGAGATGTTGATTTCCTGTCATCTTGATTGTGTGTAATCCAACGGTTAGCGAGAATGAATGAGTCCTTGATCAAAAATCATGAACCAATAGAAATAGATCTGGCTTCAGAGCCTTGGGTCAAACTATCCCTACATTTATATTCACTAATCAGAATGAAGAAAGTCATTTTATTTGAATGAAAACGAATAAAATGACTAAAACTAAAGTTGACCCCCCCCCCCCCCAAAAAAAAAAAAACATTACTTTAATGTTTGTAAAACTAACCAAAACTATGACTAGCGAAAATATCCTATGTTTTCATCTTGTCAAACAATTTCATACATGAGTTTTCGGGGTTTATTTTAAATATATTTATTATGATATTAGTTGGGCCCATTGTAAGCATTTCACCTTGTGAGATTGGTTAGGTATGGCAAAACAATACCGTTTTGTTGACTTTGTTTTGAGTTTGATTTTGTTTTGTCATGTTTTCCTTGGGTGCCTTTTTTCATGTCTTGTCTTGCTCGTTATGTTTTTGTTTCCACCAGCTCTCGTCCCTTGTGTCAACCAGTCAGCTTCCCCTAACTATTTGTGTCTTGTCCAGGTGTACCTCGTTCTCACGTCAGTATGCTTGTATTAAACCTGCATTCGAGCATTTCCGACTTCATACCAGGAAGTATGCACGGGAACGTCACGTTAAACTCGGAAAGTCGGGCAGGAGGAACACTTCTCCGCCCGGTTTAAATCTGACATCACTTGAAAATGACTTACCCTATACAGACAAAGTCCATGAATGGCGAAACATAATTTATACAATTATAAACATATCCATTTATTTATTATAACATTCATTTAGTTTTTCGAAAAAGTAACTTTACATAACCCAATGTGATTTCAACTGACTGTGTTAACCAATCCATCCCAGTCCTTCCCCTGCAGGCTGCCTGACCCACGTAGTGTGGTAGCTGCTCAAGTCATATGATATTCATTGATTATGATAAGCTTGAAAAGGCATTAAAATGACAAAAATCAAGCGTGTGTGACCCATCTTATTGTGGCAATTAGTAACGTTTTAGTTTTGCCAATTAGAAGTACCTCAAAGTGATTCCTAATTATGTTGATTCTTTATCAGGAGTAAAAATGAAAACACATTCAAATTCATTCTCAGGTTCATGTCTCAATTCTCTCACAAAAAATGCAAAACAGGAAGCATCAAAAACATGCTAACTAATCATGTCTCTCTAATGACATACGAGTGTTACACGTTTTCGTTCTTGCGACTTTAATTTGACCACAGAATGTCAAAAACACGAAACATCTTTGGTAATTGCACATTTTCTCAACGTGTGATCTGACTTGCAAGTGTTCTTTTGCCTCATGAACATTCAATGCGTTTTGACAAAAATATGCTTTTGTTTGACATGAGCAGGTGGTCTCCCAGGGGTGCAGCCAGAAGATGTTGGTTGTTGTTTTTTTTACGTCAAAATGTTACTTACTGCCTGTACTATTAATAAAGCTTGCCTTTTATGATGCTTAACCCCTACAAAGAATTTCCTTCACATGATATACCGTATAACTTGTGGCTCTCGTATAACTCTCACAGTTCTGAGGTGCAGGGTTCGATTCTGGCTCCGGCCTTCTTGTGTGGAGTTTGCATGTTTTCTCTGGGTACTCGCATTCCAAAAACATGTATGATAGGCTGATTGACCACCCCAAATTGTCCGTAGGTGTGAACGGTTGTTTATCTATGTGTAGCTGGCGACCAGTTAAGGATGTAGCTACCTGGTCTCCTGGCCATTGACAGCTGGGATAGGCTCCAGCATGCCTGTGAACCTCGTGAGCATAATCAGTTCAGAAAAGTGATGGATGATATATATTGCGTGGGTGGGTGTTTTTTTTAAGGTCTAAGTGTTTGTAAATGTAATGCATACCCAGTAAGTTTGGCAATTTAAGAGCTAATGTTCATCTTGATGTTGTCCCGTGTGTCAAATATGCAATTTGTACATGCAGTACATGTCATTGGATTTCATAGAGAACTGTTGTTTTCAAGTGTTGCTCATTGCGTAATTAGCTGACATTCATATGTGACACCAAGTTTGTCCTTGTGCTTGCAGTTTGTAAATCAAGTGCCAGTTGAATGATCACATCATCACTGGTTTTTGCTATGGTGTGTGACACTGTGCCACCCCAAATATACACAATGACACACGCCCATTCAAAAACCTCCCAGCTCTAGCATGTGCCAAATATAAGCTCTGGTCCATTTAAGTTGAAATGTTGACATTTTAAATAAACGAATCAAATATGATATGTCAACAACATTTTAACAGCAAAATCTCTTATCTAGTATTTTTTATTAATATTTTGTTTTTTTTCTTCAGTCAGCGTCATTCTAATTCTTACATTTTTGGTACTGATGTAAGTAAGATGTAGACAAAACTGGCAGTTTTGTTTTATATTGGTGCAAAATAATTGTTTTGGTGGCTTTTTGCTGTTATTGCCTCTCGCCGTGCTTCTGGCACAGTAATACACAGCTGCATCCTCAGCCTTCAGACTGCCCATGTTTAGAAGGAGCTGGCTGCTGGAGTCCTGTCTGGAGATGCTGAATCTACCCTGATGGGGAGTAATATGTCGGCGTACTCCGTGTGCCTATATAAGCGATCCATTCCAAGCCTTTACCGGGCACCTTTCGGATCCAACTCCACTGATTGCTATAAAAAAATCTAAGCCAGATGTTTTCATGGCAGGTTCCGACTGTTCTATGCTCCAGCCTTCAGCGGCCGTCAAAGCAAAAAGAGCAACCATCAGGCATGTTAGCACTCTGTCTGGCATCTTGGTTGGAAGCAGGAATCACTAAGGTGTTCTGATGGGTACTGCACTTGCTTGAGGGCATGGCAGCAGGTTTTATAGTGTGTGTGTGTGTGTGTGTTTTGCATAGAGGGAAATGGCAGCTTAAAAGGATGGTGGGATGCTTTTAAATGCAGCACAATTTGACCATATGAAGAAACAGAATCATGCTCCATGGTGTTTTGAATTCACTTCAACCATGTCTAATGTTTGCAAATGGCAGTTTATTGAAGTGATTTACATTTCGAAAACTAACATGACTAAAACCTGTTACGGTGTGGTCATGGGGCGGCGTGTGAAGTGGAGAACCCAAAATGCAGGGAGGCAGGAGAACCACAGCAGGAGTGCGGGCGAAACTGGCGTGCTTTATTTTACAGAAAACACTAACCAGGGTACTGGTTAATGCTAACTAAGCAACAAACTGAAAAGATACAAAATCAAAATGACAGACAGAACTCCGGGGGTGACCGTGACAAGCGGCAATGATCCCACGCCGACTGATCACCACCCGGGAACTAAATACACCCACACTAATTGGGTAACTAGCCACACCTGGGGCCAGGCACAAGTGGCTGAGGGCCCGGATTGGTCAACCCGCCAGGGGCTGCAGCGGCACGGGCGAGCGGGCCCGGGACTGCAGCGGCACAGGCGAGCGGGCCGGAGAACAGAGTGTTGGGGGCCCTCCAGTGGGAGGTACAGCGGAAGGTGGTGGAAGCAACTGGCAACACGCAGACCCCGGTGAGAATAAGTTGTTTGTACCCACACACCTTCGTTAAGAGGTGTTGCAGTCCACGCGGCGAGGGGTGGGGTGGGCGCGGCTGCCCTCTCCGCTGCGCTGTCCGGCCCCTCTTCGGCGCCGGTGCCTGAGTGCGGGGGGTCCCTGGGGGCTGGGGGTCGGGGGTTGGGGGGCTGCCGGTTGGCCGGGGTGGGATGGGGGGGGGGGCGTCTTTGTTGGGGGGGTGGGTGGTTTTGTTGGGGGGTGGGGGGTGGTGGGGGTGCTGGGGGCGGGGGGTGCCTGGGGGCAGCTGGGGGCAGCTGGGGCTGGGTTGGGGTGGATGGCGGGGGTGGGTGGGGGTCGGGGGGTCGTGGGGGGCCCTGAGGTGTTGCGCTTGCCCTGTCCTGGCAGGGGTCGACGGCTCCCCTCTTTGGTGGAGATTTTCATGCATGCCAGATCCACCACACCAGCATCTATCGAAACTCAGACACAATCTGCTTCCTCCTCAGGTCATTGAATCAGTGGAGGCTGGTGTCTGTGGATCTCACTGGGCTTCGTCTGTCCTTCATTCCTTTCCTCAGTCTCTCCTTCGGTCTCTTGAGGTCTCCCTTTTTTTTGATTTGTTGGAATTTAGATGTTTCTGGGGTTGGTGAAGGACTCTGGTTGGTGGCCCGGTGGGTGGTGTCTGGTCGATGCTGGATTTCACTTTCCTTTGTTTTCTTTGGTCCCCTCGGGTCTCCTGACGGCGGTGTTCGGTTTAGGTGAACGGTATGGGATTTTTTCTAATAGGTTTTTGGTGAGCTAACAAATACACACACACTCGCACGCACGCACGCACGCACGCACATACACATACTCACCCACATACAAAAAATAAAAAATAAAGAGCAATGATGATGACATTACCGAATGAACAATACTGAGCTCTTTAAAAAAAATAAAGTAAAATAAAAAAGAGGTGCTGCAGTGGGGGCATGCATCAAAAGTGGCATGTCATCCTGGGGTTGGTCGAACGCTGTCTCTAATAACACAGAGGTTTTGGTGGCCAGGGCTACACAAGGACATAAAATAATATGTCATGTCCTGTACGGTGTGTGCCCGTAATAAGCCCTCTCGCCGTATGCCAGCCGGTCAGCTCCGCCCCCTGCCCATTCACCACCGTCCTTGGTCGCATTTGGCACTGGATTTTGTTACCGGGCTACCACCTTCCAACGGTCAGTTTGTGATCCTTACTGTGGTGGACCGGTTCTCCAAAATGGCGCACTTTATCGCCCTGCGCAGATTGCCCACCTCTTTGCAAACAGCAGATATCCTGATAAGGGACATATTCAGGATCCACGGAATCCCGTCCGACCTCGTCTCCGATAGGGGGCCTCAGTTTGCGTCCCGGGTGTGGAAGGCATTCTGCAAATCCTTGGGAGCTACGGCTAGCCTGTCTTCGGGCTATCACCCCCAATCAAATGGGCAAACGGAGAGAGCTAACCAGGACTTGTAGGCGGCGCTCTGATGTGTGTGCCATCAGCATCCTTCCCCGTGGGCGTCCCGCCTCCCATGGATCGAATACGCCCACAACACCCTCGTATTCTCTGCCACAGGTTTGTCCCCGTTCAACACTGCCTATGGCTATCAACCCCCTTTGTTCCCTTCCCAGGAGGGCGAGGTTGCCATCCCCTCGGTCCATGTCAACCTCCGCCGGGCTCGCAGGGTTTGGCAGGACGCCAGGAAAGCCCTGTGCCGCACAATGGCCCGCAACAGGCGACTCGCGGACAGGCACCGGATCCCAGCGCCTTCCTACCAACCAGGACAGAAGGTATGGCTCTCCACTCGGAACCTACAGTTAGATGGGCGTTCCAAGAAGCTGGGGCCTCGGTTTGTCGGCCCGTATGAAGTTGACTCCGTGATCAACCCGGTGGCAGTTCGGCTCAACCTGCCTTCCACACTCAAGGTGCAACCAGTCTTCCACACGTCCTTGCTCAAGCCTGTCTCTGCCAGCCCACTGTGCCCGCCCGCCGCGCCCCCATCGCCTCCCCGGGTCATCAGCGGGCAGCCTGTCTACACGGTTAGGGCCATACTGGACTCTCGAAAGCGTGGCAGGGGGATGCAATATCTGGTCGACTGGGAGGGGTACGGCCCCGATGACCGCCAGTGGATCCCCCGCTCCTGGATTCTGGACCAGTCGCTTATCCGTGACTTCCATTCGTCGCATCCTTCTCTGCCAGGTGGTCCGCCTGGGGGCGTCCGTTAGTGGGGTGGTACTGTCATGATTGGGGTCAGATGGTTCTGTTTTCCCTTGCAGTTGCTGGGGAAACAGCTGGAGGGCGGATCCTGCCAAACGCACCTGCTGCCCATTAGTTCATCAGGCCAAAATAAAAGCCTGGCAGAAACAGCAAGGAGCGTCGGGTTATTACTCCGTGACGCTACTCACCAGACCTGACGTTGTGATTCTGCTACCGTTCTAGGTGCAATCTTTCCGGGTGCTGTGGACACCACGCGTGTTTTGACTAGTAGCATTTCTCCGTGGATCTACTCTGTACCCCACGCTACTCGCTGTTTTATCCGCCCTCAGGCGTGATCTTGTGTTTTCCTGTTTTTGATTAAAACTAAGTTACCAGCGTCCCTGTCGTGGCTCTCCTACCTTCCTGCATTTGGGTCCTCCACTCCGTGTCCGTGACAGAACCAACACGCTGAATAGCGCTCTCATCACAGGATAAAATGGTGATAAATATGTCATTGTCACATATGTATGTCAAAATTGTTGTCAGAATCATTATCACGTTTACTAAGAGGATTATAAACTTTTATGATAACAAACATGAATAAATAAAAAACCTGGAGGGTAATTGAAATAGAGGAAATGGGGTTTGCAGGGGAAAATATGAACAATTTTATTTCATTATATCTTGCAAGGGGGCACGGTGGCTGACTGGTTAGCACGTCCGCCTCCCAGGGTAGAGGACGTGAGATCGAGTCCGAGCTTCGGCCTTCCAGTGTGGAGTTTCTATGTTCTTCCCGTGCTTGTGTGGGTTTTCTCCGGGTACTCTGGTTTCCTCCCACATTCCAAAGACATGCATGGCAGGTTAATTGAACGCTCCAAATTGTCCATAGGTGTGATTGTGAGTGTGGATGGTTGTTTGTCTTTGTGTGCCCTGTGATTGGCTGGCAACCAGTTCAGGGTGTACCCGGCCTACTGCCCGAAGCCAGCTGGGATAGGCTCCAACACCCCCCGTGACCCTTGTGAGGACAAGCGGTTAAGAAAATGGATGGATATATCTGGCAAAGTGATACTTGTTAATTATGTACAAAAATGAACCAAATTATGATAACACAATGCCCATACTTTTGTTACTGTTCTATGCATTTTCTGTCCCATATTAAAGCTTTCATAGGCCACTTAAAACCTGCTTCCTTGTCTTAAAAAAAAAGTATTACTTTTATGAATTTAAGATCAGTCTTTTTTTTATAGGGGAGTGGGTGTGCATGGTGTTGAAGACTCAAGTGCAGAAAAGCAGGCAAAGCAAGGCAGGTATTTATTTAATTTAGGGCTGTCAAAGTTAAAGCGTTAACTAATAAACAAAAAATTATCGCATTAATCATGTATTAACGCAAAATAATCACACTATTAATTTTGACCACAGATGATCCTTTAGGTGACAGCGGATGGTTACGTTAAAGGTAGCACAGGTTGTGTTTGAGCAATAAACATAACTACATGCATTAAAGTAAAGTAAAGCATTTGATAAATGTTTGCGTATGATATTCAGAATATTTGTTCATGTCAAACTATCGGGGTCATTTTTTCCCAATTTAAATTATGCAAGTAATTAACTGATTAGAAAAAGAGGAGGATGAGAGTGTGCAGTGGATCAAAAATGTTGAAGACGTCTCTATAATATTAAATGTCAAAAGAATTAACACAAAACAGGTGCCCTTTAAATTTGGAGGGGATTTTTTTTTGATGAAAAGCCTTTTTAATGAAGCGATTAATCGTGATTAATCAAAATTCTAAGATGTGATTCATTTGATAAAAAACATTTAATCGTTTGACAGCCCTAATTTAGTTACAAAAACACAAAATGAAAACGAGGCAATTTGGAATCTCCAAGAAACAAACAAAAGTAAAAAGTAAAAAAAAAAAAAAAAAAGATCCAAAGACACAAACAGACTAAATGTACATGGATACATGACAAGCATGGACTTACATAAGAACGGACTGTCTGTCAAAGTGCTAACGACAAGCAGTATAGACTAACTAAGACTGTGCATGCTCTCGAGCCACGCCGAAACTGATGTCATGCGGCCGACAAATTTGGCCTTCGGAGGTCCGAGCCTTGTGAACTTGGGCACAGCCACTCAGACATTGAGAAACACCAAAGTCAAGAATGACAGTATGCCTGAGCTACTTGAATCTCTTTTGTTTGGCTTTTGATTAAAAAAATTCTCCAAATTAGGTTCAATTCCAAATTGTACAACATTGACGATGTTCAACATTAGAGGTTTTGCTTCAATTTGTAAAGTACTACGAAGAATTTGTTGTTGAACAAAAACTCACAGAAGCTTAACAAATGACAAACAGATCTGATGACGTAGCTGAGACTTGTTGATCATGTTAAATGTGATCCCTCAAATTAATTGCACTTAATATAGATCGCATCCAGAAGGAACAGGACTAAGCATGGGTAATCCCATTTTGAGGAAGTAAGAATTGGGTGACCTGTGTTACAAGTTTGAGAACTTTTGTGATTGCGTTTTAGTTTTTTGTACAAGTCTCCTGACGGTTTGTGTCATTGTGCATCTCTGGCACAGTAATACACAGCCGTGTCTTCAGGCTGCATATTCTGTCCAGTTAGGGTTACTGTTCGGCTGGAGGGGTTGAGCTCAATACCGAACTTGTTACTCAGGGAGTCCTTGCGGTAATAGCCCCCAGTGACTTTCATCCCGATCCATTCCAGTCCTTTCCCTGCAGGCTGCCTGACCCACGCAGTGTAGTAGTCGTCCAAGTCATAAGACACTTGACAGGCGATGTTCAACTCCTGACCAGCCCGGAGAGTCAGAGTCGGCGGTTGGGTCAACTGTTGGCACTTGACACCTGTGGAGGACATCATGTTAAATGTTGAAGGTGAGGAGTCAAAGGTCACGTGTGCCTCGGTGCCACTTACTGGAAGCAGCAGCCAGCAGCAGCAGCACGACGACACACAACATGGTTGGGACTGAAGGTGTCCTGATGGGAACGTCTGTTCTGCCAGGGCCCGACTGCAAGTTTTATAGCACATGGGTGGGGCCCTCACTTTGCATAGTGGCACTGCATGGGCTACTAAAGACAGTCGTCGATACAGTTATGGATTTGTAACCATATGCGTCATTCCCTATTTCCAACTTAACTAAAATAACCACAATACTGAGACTTACATTCATTATAAAAGAAAATGTTTTAAATGAACATCTCTCTTTGATGATGACATTCAAGCGTTTTTTTGCCTCATGAGCATTCAACGCGTCCTGAGTGAAAGATGAGTTTATGGTTCCTGTTTGATATGAGCAGGTGGTCTCCCAGGGGTGCAGCCAGAAGATGATTTTTTTTTAAACGGTAAAATGTTACTTTGCCTGTATTGTTCAAACTATACTGCAATATACATGGATGTGCATGTAATGTCTATCGCTAGCACTGGGCAGAAATATACTGTATTTCCAAAACCATCACTTTCATAAAACCCCCCAAAAAAAGGGGGAGAGAAAGTCATTATTTCACTTTAAATGCGGAGAAAGAATTTCGCCCCACTTAGGTGGATGTGACAATCAGTGGTACTTAAACTTTTTTTTTATATTGGTCAATAACTTGAAGAGGAAAAAAACATATTCATGTGGCGACTGACCAATATTATCGATTTAAAACAATATATATGAAATTGACCACATTTTGACATCATAGGCTTAACACTTAACACACACCCTGTCAAAAACCTCCCAGCAGAGAGACAAACTTTTTAATATCAATAAACCTCCAAATGAAATACTTGATAGGATTGAGATCATTATGTATAACATTATTTTTCATAATGTCTCATTTAGAATAAATGGATCAAATATAATATGTCTTTAAATGATTTATGAACAGAAAATGACCAAGCTATATCTTGGAATGTAATGTTTGTTGTCATCAGTGTCATTTGTATTATTTTTATCATACGGCTGTGTGATTCAGAAACGGCAACACGTATTGATAAACTAAGGGATAAAAGAGCTGCAAACTCAAATAAAGTGGAAGACAGATACACAAGGAATTGTACAATTTGAAGTTCAATCCATATTTTCTGAAGGGGAAAAAAAAGTCACACAATTGTCATGTGAAATGACATCCAGTTCACTCTCACTTGTGTAAAGACAGATTTCATGGGTCATTTTGTTTCATTTGTGTTTTATTTTAATTGGCAGTGGTTAATTTTTCTTATATATATCATTTTTGTATCGGTAAGTGCAGAATAAGGTTGTTAGGTAACATTTCCATCACAAAGACATTTATTTATTTATTAATTAATCACAACCCATCATTATTCGTGTTGTAGCAGTTGTTTGATGTGGGATTTATTTTATTTTATTTTTATTTTTTTAAATAAGTTTTGCACATATGTTTATGTCATTCAGAAAGAGGAAACTGGCCCACTGGCCATTAGTTTTTGTGGCCTTTTGCTGTTATTGCCTCTCACCGTGCTTCTGGCACAGTAATACACAGCTGCATCCTCAGCCTTCAGACTGCCCATGTTTAGAAGGAGCTGGCTGCTGGAGTCCTGTCTGGAGATGCTGAATCTACCCTGAACTGATGGGGAGTAATATGTCGGCGTACTCGCTGTGCCTATATAAGCGATCCATTCCAAGCCTTTACCGGGCACCTTTCGGATCCAGCTCCACGGATAGTTCGAAAAATCTAAGCCAGATGTTTTGCATGTCAGAGTGTGGGATTCTCCAGCTCTTTTCATGGCAGGTTCCGACTGTTCTATGCTCCAGCCTTCAGTGGCCGTCAAAGCAAAAAGCACAACCACCAAGTATGCCAGCACTTTGTCTGCCATCTTGGAAGCAGGAATCACTCAGGTTTTCTAATGGGATCTGCGCTGGCTTGAGGGCATGGCAGCAGGTTTTATTGCACGCTGGTGGGAAGTGTGTTTTGCATAGAGGGAAATGGCAGCTTAAAGGGCCAGTGGGGGTGCTTTTCAACACACCACATTGTGACCATATGAAGAAACCGAAACATGATACTCCATGCTTATCCCCCACCACCCCCCACCCCCCGCCCCCCCACCCCCACCCCCCAGTTTTGGTACAAGTTCGGCCTTGGCGCAGAGCTGCGCTGAAGTAGCTTCAATTGAAATTATTGATAACTTTTGTGTGTGATTTAGCCACTGAACAAAACCAACGTTCCATAACATGCTGGAATTCTCATGTCAAATTGATGTTGTTGCTCTCAAATTGACTCCATGCTCTGACCGGCACAGGCTGCCAAGGCAGAAAGACAGCAGAGGAATATTCATTCAGGAGGGAAGCTCAGGATAATTTGTGAATCTTGTCAAGCAATAAAGGGACTCACAGGCCAGAAGGACGGAAAGTGTCAGAAGAGAGAGTGAGTTCATCTTGCTGATGCTGCAGACGGGATCTCTGATTCTACACACAAAGACAAGTCGGACGGACTAAGTACACCACACAGGGTGAACATTTTCATTAGCAGTCCAGAAGAAAGAGTGGTCCGTGATGATGTAAGATGTCGTCATGTTGAGTGATCGGTCTAATAGACAAACAGCCATTCTCAGTCACAATCACACCTGGACACAATGGAGGCTAATTAATTATATTCATCTATGTGGGGATAGAGTGGTATGGTTAATGATTTTTCACAAAAAATATCACTAGTAATTTGTTCAGTTTAATTTGACTGGTGGCTTTTGTTGTTCTTCTTTTTTTTTTAACAGGACCTCAGGAGACTCAAGTGACCACTAACCTTACATGTTTGTGGAATGTGGGGTAAAGCGTACATGTAGTAAACCCCTCATAAATGAAAGTCAGGTGCCCAACCACTCAACCAGTGTCCTACCACCCCAAAAAAATGTTGAAAAATAGGCGAATTGCTGGAGGGGTTAGGAAAAGTCCCTAAATATAGTGATGAATTTGGCAACTCAGGATGCGACCTGCTTTGCCACCTTGCTTCCACGCGCTTGGGTAGAGATGTGCAGATGAAGCTTTTTGAAGCTTTCCATTCAATTGGTTCACTAAAGGGTTCAGGTTTTGAGGTTCCATGTGCACACAAACCCCCTGCTGGCCATAGCCTTAATTGTTTTTTGTACTTTTTTTCTTCTTCTGTCTCTAACAGTGTGGCATGAAAATAACTGGAATCAAAACACCAAAATTGCTATAATGAAACGAAATATTCAAATTGTGTTTAACAAAATGTGACATTGGCATTGATTGTGTTTATAAGGGCTTTTTTAGTAAAATAAATAAATAAATACATGAATAAATAAAATATTCATGTGTTGGCTTGCATACGTGCACCTTTGCCTTACTGAAAGGGGATTATCAATTATTTTTGTTTGTCACTTGAGAAGAAAAACAAACGTTAAAAATTGAGGTCATAATTAAATTGGAGAACAAATAACTTGGAATTGGAATTTTAAAAAAGCTTCTGAGTCCAGTAGTAAATTATGAAATGTTACTATGAGCAACATGGTATTGCACCAGATACCATACAGGCATAAGACATGTGAGTATATAGGAACAGGACTACCAAAACTATATTTACACGGATATTCCTCGTCTGTTCATTAATCGTGCCGATGCGTGATCCACTACTCAAGACAGCGAGGGTTCATAGTCGTCATCATTTACATCTTCTTCTTCTTTTCCTTTCGGCTTTTCCCTTCATTGGTCGCCACAGCGAATCAGTTGCCTCCATCTAACCCTGTCCTCTGCATCCTCTGCTCTCACACCAACGACCTTCATGTCCTCTTTAACTACATCCATATACTTCCTTTTTGGTCTTCCTCTAGACTTCCTGCCTGGCATTTGGAAACTTAGCATCCTTCTGCCAATATACTGACTATCTCTCCTCTGGACATGTCCAAACCATCTCAATCTGGCCTCTCTGACTTTATCTCCAAAGCCTCTAACATGTGCTGTCCCTCTGATGTACTCATTCCTGATTCTATCCATCCTGGTCACTCCCAAAGAGAACCTCAGCATCTTCATCTCTGCCACCTCCAGCTCTGCCTCCTGTTGTCGTCATCCACTACGTAATTTCCCAAACGTGAATCACGCCTGGATACGCGCTTCATCCTGGACTGTTCGGCACACGCTTCGAAGCCTCAGCACATTTTGACACATCACTATGCTTGGGTCCACAACAACAGCTAACCCTGACACTGATCCAGAACACCAAGCGTCAGTCTAACAGCAGAATAAGCTTTTTCACATCGGTAGTGTAAATTTGGCACATTGATATAAGAACTCATTCTTAAATTCAATGCTCTTGCTAAGGAAAGTAGTGTAGTGTTGTGTAGTTTACAGTATCAGAGAGTATGCATCTCTATGGGTGATGCTGGATTAGAACATTTCTGTCATGCTGCATGATTCCCTCAAGTGTGTGGGCTCCTCCTTTTCTGTTCATTGCTTTTTGTTCATGTCTCTTAATGCTTTGTGTCATTGTGCATTTCTGGCACAGTAATACACAGCCGTGTCTTCAGGCTGCATATTCTGTCCAGTTAGGGTTACTGTTCGGCTGGAGGGGTTGAGCTCAATACCGAACTTGTTACTCAGGGAGTCCTTGCGGTAATAGCCCCCAGTGTATCTCATCCCGATCCATTCCAGTCCTTTCCCTGCAGGCTGCCTGACCCACGCAGTGTAGTAGCTGCTCATACTATAAGACACTTGACAGGCGATGTTCAACTCCTGACCAGCCCGGAGAGTCAGAGTCGGCGGTTGGGTCAACTGTTGGCACTTGACACCTGTGGAGGACATCGTGTTAAATGTTGAAGGTGAGGAGTCAAAGGTCACGTGTGCCTCGGTGCCACTTACTGGAAGCAGCAGCCAGCAGCAGCAGCACGACGACACGCAACATGGTTGGGACTGAAGGTGTCCTGATGGGAACGTCTGTTCTGCCAGGGCCCGACTGCAAGTTTTATAGCAACCCAGGAGGGGCCCTCACTTTGCATAGAGGCACTGCATGGGATTTTAAAGATGGTAGGTGTACATTTGTAATCTGGTAGCTAATGTATGCTTCGAAACACATGCCTATTCAGTGTGATTTTAAGTTGACGAAAAATGTTACCGTTTTATTGCATGTTTGTGCAACTGAGTGCTTAGAAACTGTAGGTGCCTATGAAGAAAATCTATTAACACATTACAGTAACTTAAATACCTCTCATCATATTCTGATACAGCTACACAACAACATCAATTGCAATTATAATAAGTGAACATGTTTTAATGAACATCTCTCTTTGACTGTGAAATTCAAAGATCAGCATGTATTCACAAGATTGAAATGAATCATTTGTGTTACGCAATCTACAGTAAACATAGGACTAATGAACAGGTGGAATTATCTAATAAGGTGAATATGATTGATTGATAATTTGTTTCATCCCTAATTATTTTTCTCAAGACAATTCTTCAAACTTTCCAAATTTAGAACTACCTCAAAGGGATTCTAGAACATGCTGATTCTTTGTCATAAATAAATAAATAAATAAAAACATTCAAATACATTCTCGTTCGCAAGATGACTCAACTCTCTCACAGGAAAAACACAAAACAGCAATGTTAAGCATAATAAAAACAACCTTTACGTTTTCATATACACAACTTCAATTTGTCACAATATTTGATGTGACTTGAAGTGTTCTCTTACCTCATGAGCATTCATTGCATTTTGAGTCAAAGACACTTTTTAGGTTCCTGTTTCACTTGAGCAGGTGGTCTCCCAGGGGTGCGGCCAGAAGATAATTTTAGCGTTAAGGCGTTACTTGTATTTAACCGCTGGAAATAATTCACCTCGTATGATATATCATCTTTTATTGTGATGTGACTCGTATAACTTGGAGGTCAGCCAGCTTCATGGAAAGGTTGTCTTATAGGTTTCACTATACAAGGTTCATACGTCTTCAAACTTTTTAAGTTCAAACGTCCAGTTTTCCCGCACAGTACAGATGCGGTCAATTTGATATTTATATTAATATGTAAATTTTTTCACGATTATCCATCCATCCATTATCTACTGTTACGGAGTGGTTGGGATGAGGACCCAGGTGCAGGGAAACGAGGAGGCAGAGGTGTAGCAAAAAAAAGGGATTTAATTAAACAAAAACAAGGAGGTAAACAACGATCTGGCAGACTAATAAAACAAAAACATCCCCCCCCCAAAAAGCAAGGCAAAACGTGGGGGAACTCCAGGGCAAAAATGTGGCAGCATGATGGGAGGAAACCATAATGAATCGACGCAGACAAAGGGGAGACAAGAGACTAAATACACGCACACACACACTAATTGACACAACGAGACACCTGGACAGGACACAAGAGGCCGAGGGTGCTGATTGGTTGACACATGAGGAAGGGCAGGCAAACACAGGTGGACATGACAATGTTTGACGAGACTATAGGGAGGCACACAAGGACAATATAACAAAACACAGATCATAACTGAAACGAAGGTAAAATAAACTCAAACAAAACCCAAAACGTGAACATGAAACTAAACAAGACCCAACCAAAACCATGTTATCTGCCACTCATCCGGGGTCGGGTCGCGGGGGCAGCAGTTTTAGCAGGGAAGCCCGGATCTTCCTCTCCCCAACCACTTCAACCAGCTGTCATAAAACATTTTATCGCAGGTAGTTGCCCTAACTCTCACAACTCGCCTTCTTTTCCGGGTTGTCAACCGCCACTCGTGTCCACATGACACAGGTCGCAGGTCGCATACAAATGGGAGGCGACTTCCCTCTCCCCAGCCACTTCAACCAGCTCCTCTGACGGGATCCCAAGGCGTTCCCAGGCCAGCCGAGAGAGATAGTCTCTCCAGCGTGTCCTGGGTCGTCCCCGGGGCCTCCCGCGGGTGGGACATGCCCGGAACACCTTTCCAGGGAGGCGTCCAGGAGGCATCCGAACCAGATGCCCGAGCCAACTCAACTGGCTCCTCTCAACGTGGAGGAGTAGCGGCTCGACCCTTAATCATTCCCGGATGACCGAGTTTCTCACCCTATTTCTAAGAGAGAGCCCGGACACCCTGTGGAGGAAACTCATTTTGGCCATTTGTATCCGGGATCTTGTTCTTTCGGTCACGACCCGCAGCTCGTGACCTGAGTTGAGGGTAGGAACGTAGATCGATCGGTATATGGAGAGTTTTGCCTTTCGGCTCAGCTCCTTCTTGACCACAACGGAGTCCGCATCACTGCAGACGCTGCACCGATCCGTCTGTCGATCTCCCGCTCCAACCTACCCTCACTCGTGAACAAGACCCTAAGATACTTGAACTCCTCTACTTGGAGCAGGACCTCATCTCAGACCCGGAGAGGCCAGTCAACCCTTTTCCGACTGAGGACCATGGTCTCGGATTTGCAGGTGCTGGTTTTCATCCCAACCGCTTCACACTCGGCTGCAAACCGCTCCAGCGAGAGTTGGAGACCACGGCTTGATGAAGCCAACAGCAACATATCATCTGCAAAAGCAGAGATGCAATGTTGAGGCCACCAAACCGGACCCCCTTAACGCTTTGGCTGCGCCTAGAAATTCTGTCCATAAAGGAAAGGAACAAAATCGGTGACAAAGGGCTACCTTGGCAGAGTCCAACCCTCACTCGGAACCAATCCGACTTAATGTTGGCAACGCGAACCAAACTCTACACCGGTCGGAAAGGGAATGAATTGACACTGTATTTGCATTATGCAATTCTTGATATTGCGCCCTATGTGGTATTTGCTTGCTCATAAAATACATTTCAATTAATTTGATAGTATTCTGTTGTTTCACAATGTAAAAATGTCTGTAGAATTAAAAGTGAATTTCTGTAAAATCATAACAAAAACTGTTAAAACAAAAACAATGAAACATTTTGTGATTTACATGATTATGTTGAAAAACTGACCAAACACAACTGTTGCTTTGACAGTAAGAACATGTTAAAAAGATCACTTTTTTGGGGAGAATTCACAAATTACTGTAATTTAAACACAGATAAACTGCAAAACAAAACATTGGGATACATTTGAAATTATGTCATAGCAGTGTTAGAGTAACACTTTTTTGTCAGTAGGCTTTTGGTATATTTTGTTTATGCCAAAATAAACGTGCATTTTACAAAGTCTTATTACAGATAAGAATATTTAAAACCATGTAAATATAAAGGTTAAAATAAATGTATTCGGGAATGTCCCACATACTCATCCTTTAGGAAATCTTAAATGTTGGCTGAAGGACAATCAGATGTTCGACCATTAACTTTTTGTTTTTATCTTGTCGTCTTACTGTGGCATTCTGTTGTCTTATTGCAATGTTCTTATTAGTTTTAAATTGAATTTGTATTGCTTTGTGATGTGCAGTTGAATGTATTTATGTACAGAGGACTACAGATGCAAATTAGCAACTGCTGCTCAAATCTGGCATATTTATAACTTTATAACTTAATTGTCCATTGTCCATTTCAAATAAAATGAAATATTATGTTCATTTAAAATTAATATTGACCATTTGCACCGACGTCACGTGATCACGTGACCGCCCTATGACGGACGGCGGAAGGAAATGATTGTTGAATGGAAGTGGACGTGACCTGGAGCGACTTAGTGACTTAGTGACTGTTATTTTACAAATTAAAAGTTATTATTGCCCATGGAATCTACTACTTCAACCAAATTTCGCCTGTCAGTCAAAGTTGCACATTTTGTCGGGACTCATAGAGCGCGATATTTACTTAAGTTGGAGATTGCTAGTTTGAAAACAGACCCTTACCTTCTGTTACCTGCTGTTTTTACCAAGTTAATCAAATCGCCGACTTAGCCGGAATTCACAGCGCACGACCTATATCATTATGTAGTCAATGCCGTCTCTTCTCCTTACACCGGGGCTGATTCAAAAGCTTGTCACTGGCTGAGTGCACTTGGAGTGGACGCTAACTATCTGGCTCGTTAATGTGATTTGAAACATGCAATTCGACACCTGTTACAATCTTGAGGTGTGTACGTTTACTAGTAAAATGTTTGAACATCTATCTACTAACCTCGCAAAAAATGATGGCTGCAAATCCGTGACTACTTTGTGGGCTGCCAGTCCTTTCTGTTGATTGCTGCTATCAATCGACATCTTTTGTCTTCATTAGTAAGTATGCGATAAAAAGCAACATTTGGTTTACTCCTTTGTCTGTCTGTACAGCAAGATACGACCATTTTATAAGATAATCGATTAGATAAAGGACTTTACGCTGTACGACATTCAATGGTTACAAAACAGGCAAGTGGCTCTTTTGCCGTCCAGCGTCCCGGAAGGGGCGTTCCTATGAGGGCTGTGACGTCACGTGCAAAAGGTCAACACCGTAGACCTAATAATGAATTTATCAGTATACTTTTAAAAACTTTGTTTTTTTTCCAGGAATAAAAACTGGCAGCTGTGGTTACCGGAATAATTCTGTAAAAACAAATACAGTGCAAATATAAACAACGTTACAGAACAACTTGTATATTATATATCCTAAAACTGTAAGCTTTCTAAACTTGTAGATTCAACAGTTCTATACTGATAAGTTAACTCAGCAACAACAGGGTGGCGTGGCTCAGTGGTAGAATGGTCATCTTGCAACCCTGAGGCTGTTGGTTTGATCCCAGTGCCGTGTAACTGTTGAAGATCTATGCGCAAGATATTGAAACTCCACTTGTTCCTGATGCTGTGTAATCAGTAGGTAAATGAATAGTCAAAATGCAAAGCACTTTGAGGGTAAGCCCTAGGTGATTTGGTGCCCTAGGCGACAGTGTAGATTTGACCCCCCCCCCCCCCCCCCCCGACAACTAGAAGTAATACAAATAAATATTATAAGTACTGTTTAGTGCAATTTGCGCTGACATTATTAACTACAAAATGTTTTCAAACTATGTACAATATATTTGTGTAAGATACATATAAAAAGCATTAAAAATAATGAGGTCAATGACGGAAGCCCATTTTGTTAACAATTGACGGGAAACTTAAAAACATTTGCGAAAATTAACGCTATTTGGATGTTTATTTTTATAGACAATTCTGATTGACTGACATACGTTCCTCTACCCTGGGCCCATTTTTCCTTCTCCTTTCGCCGCTTTCTAAATGCAGTACCTGAGGGCTTGGACCTTTTCATTGTAAAAGTTTTTGACCTATAGACAACAACATAAGCGAGCCATCCATCTATCAATAGCGCCAACACTCTGAGATGATGCGCGACCCCTCCCCCTACCGTTCACTGTAAACAGCAGCAGCAGGTCAGATTCAGGGTGCCAGATTATGATCTCGTATTTATTTGGACTAGAAGTCATAAAAAATAATTATTATATCAAATATATATGTAGTATAATATAACATATATAAATAATGTACTGTAAAATAAATCAAATATATATGGTCTATAACATTTTGTAGCATCTTCGGATTAAATAAAGGTGGTCTCTCCAACTGATGGTTCACAACTTTTATTAAACCTTTCCTTTGTGTGCACACACTGTAAGAGCTACAATACAAATGAACAAAAATTGCCATTAATAACTCAAATGGTATGTTTTGTGTATCCTTTTACTGTATTTAAGCCATATACTAGGGTGAGCATATTCGAATTTCCCAAAAAAGAGGACGGTCTTGAAATTGTGGTACCAGTCGCAGTTACACAGTGTACTTCACCTCCTATTAGTCACACAATGCCAACATTTCATGATATTATAAAAAACCCAGACGCCCCAACAGGACGTAAGAAAATGGACCGACCTCCCAAAAGAGGGCACATTTGGTCACCCTACCATATACTATAAATGAATTGCCTTAAATTATTACCTTTTATAGCCTTGACAATCTCTTGAGTACAATTGATATTGTAAATAAACATTTTAACCTAGCCTGTTGCCTTTATAAATGCCTTAAAACAAAAATAAACCATACAGAAATACAGATTCTTAGTCAATAAAACAGAATCTTGATTGCTAAATATTTACCAAGGAGCGTTAGCGGACAAAAACTGTAACGTTTTACTATGCAGTAAATTACACAATGAACATGAAATATGGCAACATTAATTAAACAATGAAACATTGCTCCAATATGAACCTTGTTCTATTCTCAGCCAAATAAAATAAAAGTATCAACTATGGCTGGCAACCAGTTCAGGGTGTACTACTACTACTACTGCCCGAAGCCAGCTGGGATAGGCTCCAGCGCCCCCCGCGAACCTTGTGAAGACTAAGCGCTTGAGAAAATGGATGGATGGATAGTAGCACAATCAAACAACGCAATTCTGTATATACGAAAATGCTAAAACAAAAATAATAGCAATGTCATTTACATATTTTAATTTAGAAAACCTGAGGGGGAAAAATATATGTTATCTTTCTTTTTTTTGCCCTGCAAGTTGGCGCCCCTTCCACTAGATGGCGCCCTACGCGACAGCCTAGTTTGCCTATGCCCTGGGCTCTGAGGGTAAGGTAAGAAAGCGCTATACAAATCAAGTAACATTTACTAAGAACATGCTGCTTTTATTAAATTTTTTTCTGTAAAATTTACATGCAGACTTAGTTTATTGTACATTGAATACCGGTCAAATGTATAAGCAGTTACCATTTATTAAATACCAGTAAAATGTACAACTTGTTCTGTAAAATTGTTTTTGCTGAATTTCTCTGGCAACCACAGCTGCCAGTTTTTTTCCCGTAACAACAACCTTCTTTTCTATTCTTTTTTTACAGCGTGCATGCCATATTTAGCTGACTTAGTATATGAAAAGAATGTGCTTGCGATTTGTGGAGGGCCATTGGAATGATCATGGGTTTTTGCTATGGTGTGTGACACTGTGCCCAGTCGCCCATATACGTATGTACACACTGACACACTCCCTCTCAAAAACCTCCCAGCTCCAGCATGTGCCTTCAGTATTTTAGAAAAGCCAAACCCTTTAATTATCCACCAGTTCAATCTTGGCGGAGGTTTGCAAATGGCAATTAATTGATGCTATTGACATCTGTCATATGTTCTATAATCTGAATATTAGTAAAAAGCAATGTGGCTTTCTTTGTCAATTACAAAATAACACATCAAATTGTTCTGATATTTACATTTATTGTTTTGTTATTTGAAGAATGATGTTCATGTTGACTATGAACATAAAGTTTCATAATGAAACTAGAGCTGCAAGCAGCCATAAAGGGCCCTTGGGGTACTGTAACATAGGCCTTGCGTGTGTAAAAGTTTCATGAGTATTCTTTATTAAAAGGCCAAAAATGGTGCGCAATTCCCAAAATAAAAAGAAAATGCTGAACTTCCTGTTAGGTTTACCACTGGCTACAGAAGATTGTTTTTGTTGTTGTAAGACTTTGTATTAAAAGTTTGTGGAGTGCGCTCGGCCTCTGATAAGAATTCCTACAGAAACAAGAAAGTCCTCGCAGCGATTGCTGCTCAGGCCCTAAAAATAAGGTGACCACATATTGACTTCTGAAAAAAGAGCACTTGGCCCGACCTTCAGATACTTAGGCTAAATGATAGTCGTAAGTTTACTCAAATATGCCTTATATTATAACTATATTAATGCGTGCCTCCTCTGTATGGGTAGAAAATAGAATCTAATCATAACTCTCTTTTGAAGTCTGACTTGATAAATTAATAGATGATAACATAAATATCATCAGGTGTGCCCAAACATTTTTTTCACCCCAAAATCTACTTTTCAAGATATTGCCGGAAACATCAGGGATGAAACCCTACAGTTCTCTCCGACAGAACTCTACTGTTTGGTAGCACAGAGCACTCCCAATGAGCTAACCTTCGTGGCCACTGACACAGATCAGCACTTTATTCGATCGCTCAGAAATGAAATAACTGCAGTTGTGTGTAGTTAATTCAACTGGTGATGTAATTCACCTCTTGGTCCGGTGTCATTATACGTTTGTTGCTGCCTTGTGTTTGTGCTCTTTGTCTCCCTCTGCAGGCGTTTTTGCATCATTGAATGTTTTTCTATTGATTTCAGCCTGTGTTCCGGTAGGCTGATTTGATCACGAGACGTTTATAATCATGTGATTGCATTGAGAATGCCAGTCAGTTACAGTACTGTTTAGTAGACGACATTACATTGTTTATATTGTCATTTATGTGCTTGCTTATATTATTTAAGTAACGTGCTAGTTGTACTATATGTTTCTTTGTCATTTCGGTTTTACGAAAAAACTGAGATGGAAGACAACGGTAAAACAAGCCAACTTTACTCCAGCACCTTCGTAGATCGACCGGTAAATCGGGAGCTTTGCCTTTCGACTCAGCTCCTTCTTCACCACAACACCGAGACAGAGTCCGCATCACTGCAGACGCTGCACCGATTCGCCTGTCAATCACCCGCTCCATCCTGTCCTCACTCGTGAACAAGACCCCAAGATACTTGAACTCCTCTACTTGGGGCAGGATCTCATCTCCGACCTGGAGAAGCCACTCAACCCTTTTCCGACTAAGGACCATGGTCTCGGATTTGGAGGTGCTGATCTTCATCCCAACCGCTTCACACTCGGCTGCAAACCGCTCCAGCGAGAGTTGGAGATCGCGGCTTGAAGAAGCCAACAGCGCCACATCATCTGCAAAAAGCAGAGATGCAATGCTGAGGCCACCAAACCGGACCCCCTCAACGAAATCCTGTCCATAAAACTTATGAACAGAATTGTTGACAAAGGGCAACCTTGGCGGAGACCCTCACTGGAAACAAATTCGACTTACTGCCGGTGTCGGTACCAGATGTGATCGGCCTGCCAGATCGTATCGGGTCGCCTAACAAACACGACACGCTACAGGTTTGGCTGGAAATTATCCAATTGACGACAAACATTGGGAAGAAAATATTAAATATGTCATTTAAATAACAAAATGTACGGGCTGAAATTGTAAAAACGTAAATAAACCCAGGAATATAAAAGCAAGATTTATTGAATAAATAATCAAATACATTGATTAACATAAGATGTGACAAATATTGTCAGTTTAGATTGCTAATGTGGTCCTATTATTTTAAGACCATTTTTGTGATGTATTGTGATTTGTGAACTGCTAAAAAAGAAACCAAACCGAAGTGAACACGTCTGAATCGCGCATTTCGTTAGCGCTGCTGTACTGACGTCATCGGCAAGCTCGACGGCGCTTCAATCTATTTTTACATTTTTTAAATGTCAAATATTTGCTGGCGGTCTTCAAATAATCTCAAAATATAGCAAAAATTAAAATGCTAAGTCTTAAAAATTGTACAACGTTGAGTATGTTCAACATTCAATTTGTAAGGTGCTACACACGATGAATGTGAGAGCGTTAAGTTGTGACCAGATCCAGAATTTGTTGTAGGATGAGTCAAATACGTTTATCTGAGACCTACTGATCATGTTAAATACGATTTCTCAAATGAACTGCACTTAATATAGATCAGATCCAGATAGAGCTATTGACTAAGATACAGGTACCCCCATTTGGGGGAAGTAAGAATTGGGTGACCTGTGATACAATTCTGAGAACTCCTCCTTCTGTTTTTGCTTGTTAGTTTTTTGTACAAGTCTCCTGACGGTTTGTGTCATTGTGCATCTCTGGCACAGTAATACACAGCCGTGTCTTCAGGCTGCATATTCTGTCCAGTTAGGGTTACTGTTCGGCTGGAGGGGTTGAGCTCAATACCGAACTTGCTACTCAGGGAGTCCTTGCGGTAATAGCCCCCAGTGACTTTCATCCCGATCCATTCCAGTCCTTTCCCTGCAGGCTGCCTGACCCACGCAGTGTAGTAGCTGCTCATACTATAAGACACTTGACAGGCGATGTTCAACTCCTGACCGGCCCGGAGAGTCAGAGTCGGCGGTTGGGTCAACTGTTGGCACTTGACACCTGTGGAGGACATCGTGTTAAATGTTGAAGGTGAGGAGTCAAAGGTCACGTGTGCCTCGGTGCCACTTACTGGAAGCAGCAGCCAGCAGCAGCAGCACGACGACACGCAACATGGTTGGGACTGAAGGTGTCCTGATGGGAACGTCTGTTCTGCCAGGGCCCGACTGCAAGTTTTATAGCAACCCGGGTGGGGCCCTCACTTTGCATAGTGGCACTGCATGGGATTTTAAGGCAGGTTCAGTGTATATTTGTAACCATATGCTTCAAAACACTTTACAAACAAGCATCCACAGGGTGATATGGCCATATTTACTCAATATATTTATTAACTGGTGTCAACAGTGTAACACAAGCATACTGAATGTGATATTTTCAAGTTTACTGAAATTGTTGCTGCGACTGTGTGAGGAAACTGTAGGTGCCTACAAAGAAAATCTATTGTCTTACCATACAACCATAAAAATACTTTAAGACTTTTCAACACCACTCATCAATAAACAGTACAGCTCCACAATACCACAAATTACATTTACGAAAATATTTTAAATGAACATCTCTCTTTGACAGTATTATTCATTCAAAATTTAGCATTATTGTCAATGTTGTATTATTTTAATCTTGAAACCAACATATTAGCATGACAAAAATCAAGCATGTTATTGTGACAGTTACACAATCAGGTGGTACTGTGTCTGAAAAGGTGAACAAGATTACTTGATCATTTTCATGTTATTGTAATGCCCAATTTAAAACAACTCCAAGTGACTCTATTCTTTGTCAGAATTCAGAAGAAAATCACATTGAAATGCATTTTCAAGTTCACAGCCTGTCTCAACTCAAAACAATAATGTCAAGAATCAGTGGTAAAAATTGTTGTTCACCTGGCAAATGGTAAAAGGTACTTCATTTATATAACACTTAGAAGGCCTCCAAGCCATTCACCTGCTGATGATGCAGCATCAGCAAATAATAGGTTTTCTTTTGCTTTTCTATTTTTGCAACTTTAATTTGACCATAGAGTGTCATAAAAACACAGCACACGGCCATCTTAGCAATATTTTGTGCGACTTGCAGGTGTTCTTTTGCCTCATGAGCATTCAATGCATTCTGAGTCAAAGATGATTTTATGGTTCCTCTTTCACATGAGCAGGTGGTCTCCCAGAAGATCTTTTTCTTGGTAAAAATGCAACTTCAGACGCTGCATGTAGACTTATTAAAGATTATACGATGTTTGCCTTCTATGATATTTAATGGGAAAGTCAGCTTCATGGAAAGGTTTGTGTTTGTCTTAAAGCACTCTAAAAAATGTCACATGGGGTTTATAAGTAAAGCTTAAAATCGAGAGATTTCTATGTATACTCAACAAAAGTATAAACACAACGCTTTTGTTTTCGCTCCCATTTTTTTATGATGAACTCAAATATCTATAACTTTTTCCATATAAACAATATCACCATTTCTATGAAATATTGTTCACAAACTAGTTTAAATCTGCGATAGTGAGCACTTCTTCTTTGCCGAGATAATCCAGACACCATAATTAGTGCACAGGTGTGCCTTAGACTGCCGGGGACTCCGAAAACTAGTCTATACTAACTGAGTGTATGTTAATAAATGCACGGGAAGTGGGAAAAATAATGGGATATATATATATCTATTTATTTTTTATTTTTTTAATACATGGGCAAAATAATCGCTTGTTGGGTCTGCTCGGTCTATATGAAATGTTTGCGTATTATGTAGCAATAGGAACTGTATTGCATTTGTGGAATCTGAATCAAGCAGCACAATCCACCCGTTTTTTGTCCATCTCAGGGGGCGGCCATTTTGCCACATCGGACAAAGTGTAGCAACAGTCTCCCAATATTTTATTCAAATTGTCATGTGTTCTTTTGTGTCATGAGCACTGGGTGCATTTCGGGTGAAAGATGTTTTTCTGGTTCCTGTTTCACATGAGCAGGTGGAGTCCCAGAGGTGCAGCCAGAAGATATGTTTGGAAACCGAAAACGCTTCACTTAACCGAACACAAGTTTCAGGCATGACAGATGGTTTGCATGTGTCATCTCTTTAATGACAAAAAACATGCATTATTTTTTTCACTGTATTTTACATTATCAGTACATTATTTTCAAATGCATGTATTTGAATTAGCAAAACGTAATCTTATGACTTCAATGAATTTGAATTCTTGTTAGGAAGCATTCCAATCAAATAAAAAACACGGAAAAACAATGGATTTGGTGGAATTTTATTGTCTTGTTAGGTCAATGGGGTCGGGTGACTGACTTGTAAGATAAGATAAAATAAGCTGTTAAAAACACATTTGTTTTGACTTGATAATTTTCGATTATGTTATTAATATTTTCAATGTGCTTGAGTTTCTTTCTTGTTTTATGTCTCAAATGTGAGCGGTTGTGATTCTGTACCTTATACTGTAATATATTCTATATGCCTATAGGAACTTTCTTACACCATTCACATAATTACTTTGTTTAAATGGAAAGCAAAAAGCAACTGTGCTATATATGTCAGTTTAAAATGCATACATTACACAAATAAACACCTGTAATGTATTATGTTATTTATGTGAACATGTTTTCCCATATTGTATGACTACTGTATGTGATCGGACCAATGCTGTTATGCAAAAAGATATACTTTACTTTATCTGTCTGGTGCAGAATCTGACTGTAAATCCTGCATGTAAAGACCATCTAAATTCAATCTACTGTATGCTGATTTGAATTGTTGTCATATTTTCAAATGTCGATAACATGACAATTGCATGTCAATTTGGGAATATGATATTTTTGCAAAGAATGTGTGATTTGGTCAATTTAAGACTATTCTCTGACAGTAATGGCAATTTCTGAACAACTAAAAAAACAAGCCAATTCTGATTGAAGTTCTCACTCCCATCTCAAAATTATTTTGGGGGGGCAGAAATACTACATTCTTTACATATTGGATGCTGCAAATGGATAGAAATGGCTATTGCATACACTGTAATATTTAATCAATGTAATCTAACTCTAATCTAATCAGGTTTGTAAACAATGTACAGCGTTCTCAACATTTACATTGGATGCACTTTTCTATACAAACACAGTTATTATGAAACACCTATCTTCTGGAATTGTGTTCTTTAAAGAAAAGAAAAAAGAATCCTAAAAAGCAGATGTGTGAATGTGCACTGTATATGAAATTGTGCATCATTAAGCCTGTGTTTCTATTCCAGACCAAAGCTGCGGAGATAATCCATGAGAGACCTCATCCCGCCTCTTTAACATGCACAGATCACATTTTACACTCATGTACGGACACCCGCACTCTCCATAAAGACAGCATACATACATACATACATACGTACGTACATAAATACGGGCAACAGTGCATTATTTCAACATTTATACTTCTGAACAAAATCAGACAGCATGAGCCTGAAACAAGCCTGCATCTTCCTCAGAGGGGGGAAAAAGAGACAAGTAAGTCATGCAGATTGAACACCACTTTTTATCCTTACATTTTCCTTCTCAAACTTTTCAAGAAAGAAATATTTGTGAAATGATTTTCTTGTTGTGGCAATGTGGTGAAATATTGTTGGGAATAAAGTTTTATATTATATAGAATTGTCTGAATTTTAAGTCAAAGCGTGTTCTCTATCTTATACATTTTATAATAGTAGATATATGCATATTATTATACGGATAACAAGAATATGCAATGACATAGACAAAAATAAACAGATAAAATGTGAAACCATTTAAATACATTGCTACATCAAAATAAACATTTACTTATTCTGATTTTACTATTATGGTGTGTGAATTTCTCATGCAAATCCAGAAGCTACTGTAGACAATATAGTAGAATAAATACCGTAGATATTGCATCATGTCTAGAATTTCATACTTGATGGAATAGTTTGGTCTGACATGATAATTAGTGACTCGATAAATATGTATAGTAGATTCAATAGATTCAATTACAACAAAGTATATGAAAAGTAGATGTTCACAATAACAGCATAAAATTTACTGCTTAAAATCCTGCAGGCTGCGTCACACATATTCAGTATATCATACATTTTATATTAGTGCTGTCAAAGTTAAAGCGTTAACTGATTAATTAATCACAAAAAATGATCCCATTAATCATGAATTAACGCAGATTAATCGCACTATTAATTTTGACCATAGATGAAGATGATCCTTGAGCGTGACAGCGGATGGCTACGTTTAAGGTAGCACAGGTTGTGTTTGAGCAAGAAACATAATTACATGCATTAAAGTAAAGCATTTAATAAATGTTTGCGTATCACATTTAGAATATTTGTTCATGTCAAAATATTGGGGTCATTTTTTTCTATTTTAAATTATGCAAGTAATTAACTCATTAGAAAAAGTGGATCAAAAAATGTTGAAGACGTCCTCATAACATTAATTGTCAAAATAATTAACACATAACCGGTGCTCTTCAAATTTGGCGTGAACATTTTTTTGATAAAAAAAGCCTTTTTTATAAGCGATTAATCGTGATTAATCAAAATTCAAAGATGTGATCAATCTGATTAAAAAATCTAATCATTTGACAGCTCTATTTTATATATATATATATATATATATATATATATATATAGTGTGGGGGGGGGGGCGTGTGCGTGTGTGTGTGTGGGGGGGGGTGTATTGGAGTTGGTTAAGTGGCTTGTTAATATACTTGGTGCAATAGTTGTATGTATTATAAAAAAAACTGTAAAATGTTACTAATTGTGTCCATCCTTATTGTTATGCAGAGAGCTCTCACTCACGAGGAGGTAGAAGGTAAATTAGTAACCTTTGCATTGACATTTTGGATTAGTGGGCAACTTTTGACCGGTCTCTCTCTGCACGCTCTCCAGAGTTACGTGTGGCTTTTGTGGAGTTTGACAAAGACAAAGATGGCTTCATAACCTGCAAAGATTTGGGCAACCTGATGAGGACGATGGGCTACATGCCAACTGAAATGGAGCTGATAGAACTTAGTCAAAACATCAACATGAATTGTAAGTTCATGTCGGAGGCTAATGACTCTTGGTTGACAATGACAACAAAGACTCCAATATAAAAATGAATAGCAACAAAGAATTGCTTCTATTATCCTTGTATTATGGCATTGCAAAAAAAATGCCAACAAAATACCATTCTATGATTTTTTTACAGTGTTATTTACAGTAGGCTATACAATTAGTATAATGACAGTATGTCATTTTATGACTAGACATAGCTAAGATGACAACATAAAGAATGAATAGGGGGAAAAGAGGAATGACATGAATAGCAATAACTTTAAAATGATTTCCCATTAGCACTGTATGCTTTACAGCTAATGCAGCAGCTGATGGTTTCTGCTTTCATATGCGTCAACACAGTAGGAGGACGGGTAGACTTTGAGGACTTTGTGGAACTAATGACCCCCAAGCTCCTTGCTGAGACTGCAGGCATGATTGGCCTAAAAGAACTGAAAGAAGCTTTCAGAGAGGTCAGCTCAGCCCCCACGTCTTTAGCACCGCTTGGCGGAGGCTATTTGGATGTCTGATCATTTTCCTCATCTTCTCCAGTTTGATATTGACGGTGATGGTTCTATCACATCCGATGAGCTGAAGCACGCCATGCTGAAATTATTGGGGGAACAAGCCAACAAAAAAGAAATTGAGGCAGTGGTGAAAGAGGCTGACAACAATGGGGATGGGACTGTTGATTTTGAAGGTGAGATACCACACCATGTACATGAAGAATAAGCAAAAAATATGTCATCAAAATTCTGCCCAATGTCTTTATAGAGTTTGTGAAAATGATGTCGCAGAAGTGAAGACGCCAAACAACGGTGGATGCGTTTCATCTTCAGCCTGCTTTTCTTCCCCTCATGGGTGTCATCATTTTCATGCAAAACAATTTGATTAAAGAGAAATGTACTGCACAGACTTGTAAATACACTAGCATTTCAATATAGACTTTAAAGGAGGAGTTTGCCAATTTTCCCTCCCACCGGAAAAAAAAACACTTTTTGTCTCTACAGACACAATTGACAGTACAGTAGTATGATACAACTCAGTCATATCCGGCTCATGTACAACGAACCAAGTCAGATGAAAAACAGTCATAGACAGAAGATGTGACTTATCAGGTGTTAATCATTTGTCGCACACGAGCAGACTCACCGGGCCAGACACCCGTTTTATTGTTGTTGTTTTCCACAGCTTATACTCTATCATGTGTTACTACCAAGTCGTATTCACTGTTTTAACAAATATTACAAACAGTTCTTATTTAGAAAATTGCAATTGTTGTTTTTGATGTCAGTCAATTTTTCCCAGATTTTTTTTGTTTGATAATATCAAGAAGGTACGAATCCCCCATGGCCAACACAGTGGACCATGCGGTCGGTATGTCTGCCTCTGTCGTGTTTCAGTTTTGTAGGGCTTGGGGGTTTGTTTTATTTTGGTGGGTTTGTTGTGTTTGTCCTGTGTTCCTGTGTGTTTCCCCTGTCTCGTTATGTCTGATTACGTCCACCTGTGTGTCTTTCCCCTTCCCGATGTGTTTGACCAATCAGTGCCCTCACCCTATTATTTTCCCAGGTGTTTGTCATTAGTGTTGGTGTATTTAGTTTGTTGTCTTTGTCCAGTCAGTGTGGGAGCCTCATGATTCGTTCTGGATTCAAATATAGGTTCAGACACTGTGGATTTTACTTGTATTGTATTGGACATAGGCATTTTGTTTCATGTGTATAATATTGAAGAGTCACTAGAAAATAAATGTAAATGGATAATCAAAACTATACGATATCAGAGTTTTTCATGTGAAAAAATAAAAGTTATCAAATATTTTGTGAGTCGTCAATGTTTGGGGGCTTAAATTTAGAAAATGAGGGATAAAGTAATACTAATCTTAATCTGCACATTCACACTCAGACATCCCAAAAGATTAAACAGATGAATCCATGCGCTGATGCTGACATTTTGTCAATCTCAATCTAATAATGCTGTAACATACACAGTGTTTAAAATTCATTGTCCATTGACCTCTTTTGATGTAAAGAAACCTCCCTTTTGATCCTGTTGTGTAATAGTGGGACAACATACACAACTAATAGTTGAATTAATGTTTGAAGGTGCAAGTCTCACACAATGAAATTTTCACATTTGCCATCACGAATCATTTAAATTGATTCATTTCATATTTAAATTGATCAATTTCATGTCTCCTCATAGCCTAAAGAAATGTGAAACGTTGAACAAAACCATACATCATTCAACTGTATACCGACAACATATAAAGTATCTTAGAAATAATCTGTCACTCTGGGCCAGATTAGATCTGGCAGAGTAATCCTAATACTGAGACCGCCATATGAACAGATGGCACATGAGAGAAAATAACCACACTAATTCTTAATGACTCCTTGTAAAATGTAACTAAAAATGTTCTATCGGAGATTAAAGTCCAAAACTGTACCAAAAGTATGCATATTGACAGCAAATGACTTGGTGGTTCTAATTCATAGATCACGTGTCAGTGTGGATGATTCGTCACTGTCTGTATTTGAATAAAAATGAGTAACAGGGAAAATGGCACAGCCTTTCAAGGAAGCTATTTTGGCATTTGAATATATATATCTGCAGACAGTTTCCTTTTTCAAGTTTAAACAACGCAAATTAATTTTGAATGCAGACACAAAAAATCCAAAACATCAAAACGTTTCATATATGTAAATAATGTAAACAAACAAAAAAGTGCAATTCACCAGTATATTTTCACAGTTTGTTGGCTTAGTCGTACCATCAGATCCTGATGTCGTGACACATGCACCAACAATAAACATGACAGTCAAGTTTCGCATGCAAATGCCTTTGTGAAAATATTATGTCATGTGAGGGTTGATGGAAAAAAGAACAATTCCTCTGCTATGGCGCTAAAGGAGGTCTTGTTGTGTCTCCAACATCATTTATGGCGCCAAAGTTCATCTATATTTTCATGCACGCATCAATTGCAGAAAATGTCCAATGTGATTTTCAAGGCTAATGCACACAGCGACGCATAGACTATGGCACAAAGCACAAGGCAACCCCGCATGTTGCACGTCTGGAAGAGTTCAGAGGTCAGGCTGGGTTCAGGAGTCAAAGCGATGAATTGCTCAGAGATCAGGACTGAACATGAAGTCCAACGCTTGCCTCTCCGCTGCAGCCACATTCGGATGCCAGACGTCCACACTGAGAATGACTCGAGGTCCCGCATCTGGGGGCCCTTTGTAAGAAAATACATGAAAAGAAGAAGTTTGAGAACTCAATTTAACTTTATTAGGTGTCTTCATGTTACTTCCTGTTTGCACATTGTATTTGATTTTAAGTTCAATGATACGATTCACAATTCTGTTTGTCTGTTATATCAAATCTGGCCAGCAGAACAGAATCCGTTTTTGACATTGTGCGATTCACCAACCTTTGTGTGAGGCTGTGTGAAGGAATGAGTCATCAATCAGCAGGCAGTGTCCCTCAGACCAGCACTGAGGCTCCCCTCCCACCACTAGCTCACACAGAGGCGGAGTTTGCAGACCTGCAAGAGGTAGGCTATTGGCTCCAAAATCATTATATCTGATGATATTTTAAAGCCAACAAGGCCGTCCATGTGCTCCATCCCTGTCTGTGTTTAAGGAAAGAGGATTATAAACCAGCTGGGTGGCAGCAGAAAATGGGCTAAGTAGAAATGGACCTCAACAATCATCTGCATCACTTAGCAACAGTTGTGCTGTTTCATTCGGTTTTTTTCGTTTTTGTTTTTGTTTTTTTAAGTAGCGTTGTGGCTATCTTACAACATGTTAACAAATGTGATTGGAAAAAGGCAGCAACGTTTGATTATTTACCCAGTTTTGAACCTGGACAATATTATCAAAGTTGTCCTCTTTCACCAAACTCACCATTTTATGTATTTTATGGGCATTTGGCAACAGTTAACTCATTCACTGCCATGAATTCATACAACAAAAAAGATTATTAAAAAATAGGGGCGACGGGCAATTAACATGTTTAATTGTAATTAATCGTATGACTTCACTAGTTAACTCTCGATTAATCGCAAATTTGATATCTGTTCTAAATGTACAATGAAAAAAAAGTCTAGGTTTTCATATTCTTGTTAACAAAAGTGGGGAAAAAAATGTTCAACTCATAGAAATAGTTTAAATGAATTTTTGACATTTATAGCCGTCAATGGCAGTGAATGAATAAAAAGAAAAGAAAAAAGATGATTAAAAATTTGGGGCGTCAGGTGATTAAAATTTAAATCGTAATTAATCGCATTACTTCACTAGTTAACTCACGATTAATCACAAATGTCATATCTGTTCTAAATGTACAATAAAAAAAATCTAGCTTTTCATACTCTTGTTAACAAAAGAGGAAAAAAATGTTAAACTAGAATAAATACTTCAAATTAATTTTTGATGTTTTTAGCCGTCAATGGCAATAAATGAGTTAAAATTATTTGAACAACTACATTTATAATCCCCAGACACCACAAATCAAAACCCCTCTTCACCAGTGGTGTCCCTCAGGGTCACATCCACTCAAAAACTCCTAAATACCGTACTTCTAGAGTGTGTTATATATTTTATGCTGTATATTTTCTCTCATCACAATTTGTGACTTCACTTCTGTGATGTCACTGAGGACCCATTTATTCATATAATTGCCTCGTTATGGTCAAGCATTATAGAGATGGTGATTGTTATGGGTAATTGTTATCAGGAAAGGTTCGTAAAACACTAAGAGGGGAAGTCAACTTAAAAAAAAAATCTTGACAATAATATGTTCTATGCAGCCCCACTAGTATTCTGGTTAATATTGTGTTAGAGGAATATGAGTTAAGTAGCAAAATCCATCAGTTTTTATTAATATCAGAAGGCGGCTATTTTGCCACTTGCTGCCGAGTGAAGATGGCATCACAATTGCTCAGGTGTCAGGTAACAACCAATATGCTCAGCTTCAGAAAACAGATGAGCTATGATTGGTCGTTGCCTGAGCCCTGAGCAACTGTGATGTCATCTTCAGATGACAGTAAGTGGAAAAATGGCCGCCCCAGAGATTGATAAAAATGGCTGGATTTTGCTTCATAACTCATATTGCACAAATGTAATATTAATCAGAATGTCATGTTTAGACTAGTGAGGTCACATATAACATATTATTGCTGCATGTATAAGATTGACTTCCACTTTAAAGGCCCTGTTAAGTGACTTCCCAAATTTTGCAGAGACTTTCAATTCTCTTTGGCCAAATCTGTTTACTGACCTAGATGACACCGCAGCCGCGTATTAGTTGGCCCGTACGAGCTCCCCAGTGCAGCACCGGGCCCGAGCAGCCAAAATCCAGCCGATCCCAAGGAGTTGCTGCTAATGAACGTGCGGAGAGACAGCAGTGTCCGGTAGGTGCAGGGACACGAGCGACAGTTGCCTGCCACGTACATGCCTGCACTGTACAGTGGAAACACTGCTTGGCCCTGTGTTCAATGTAAAGAAATACCAAAAGTTTTGTTAATACTTCACAAGATAAAAAGTTGACAGGTGTGAGAATACGCTGGAGGTGGACTAATAGGTTTTGATCCAAATTAGGATGATTCTAGTTTTGTACCTTTGGCCCCATCGAGGTCCAGCCCAATTTGGAGTCAATGCCTCTCTGGTAAACCGCCTGGAACTCAGCCAGGATTACAGTGTAGTTGGCTTCCAAGACTTCAATATCATGCCGATGTGCATCACGTGGAAAAAAGGGAACACTTGGGACATCTGGCAGGAAGAAGAGATGTGGCTTCTGTATTGCTGAGTGCTCATTTAACTTGATCTAAAGCAAAGACAGCGAGAGGACAATAAGAAATTCCTGATAAATCTGCAATTTCAACATCTATGATATGAAAACAATTTACGTGGATAGAGCGCACACCTGCTCGCGAAGGCCTTTATGAATGCGGCCCATCCCCACCCAGCTGTAGCGTTTGGCATATTCTTGTAGAGCTGAGTACAGTTTCTTGGCCTGTGCAGATGCCTGTGCTGGGAACAAGGCATGGCTCAGCACTGGTGTGAGGTAGTCTTGCCCCAGCTCCTCGTCCTCTTCTGTGTCCATGCTTATACACCAGTTCTTTGGATTGGACTGTGTTTTATACTTAACACCTGCACAGCTTCCGCCAAGGGACATCGCGGACCTCCGTGAGCTCATCTTGCCCCCGTGTGAGTGACCCGCCATTGGGAGGTCCGAGCCTATGCGATAACAGTGCCACAGGAACAAGAACAGAAGAGTCCACAGAAGGCCACTCAGTGAGTGGACACCGAGCTCAACATAAGGAGGAAAGGGCAGCATGTCCAAGGACCAGTGCATCTTTATGATTGGGCGCTAAAATACTGAAATAGAAACAGATTAAGAGATTAAGGGATGTTTTAATATGAGTAAAGGCAGACTGAGCCAATGTGGCTCAATGATAGTGGGGTTTTTTTAAACGATGTATTTACTAAATGAAGATACAAACGTTGAATCGTTCCTCCATTGTGAAAAGATCATGTCAAGCGTAAGATGCTGTTTACCAACAAGAAAAGCTGAAACACGCCATTGGCCTGCCCTGCTTTCAGACAGCCTCATTCACGCATTTTCTTTATTTAATCCCCTTCTGGCTCACAGGGCGCTGAGGCCAAGCTTGGTATGAGGTAGCCTTCATCCATGTTGGGTTGCTGCTGCACCGCAGGGCACTGACCGACACTGACCTATTGTTCTAGTTGCTTGTGCAGGTTTATGACTTCACCCAAGTGGCGAGGTTTTGTATTTGTTGCTGCCCAATTAAAGTTTACATGCAGCACCTTACCCTAGCTGTTCATTTGTGCACATATTTTTCATCTCTTAAAAACTTTTTGAAACTTCTCCCTCGATTTGGCTATAAAGCACCACATCCTCTAAATCCGTCAACGTTTAGATTATAACTGCTTCTTGTGAGGAAAGAATCCCATATGTTTTAATTACAGTGACAAAGGTTGACATGTAAAACGATGAGTAAGAGTGTTATGTAAATGCATTCTGTTGTACTAATGATCACATTGCGGCTATTTGAAGAGTTAGCAGAGCACCCATAAGCAGCATGGCAATAAGTTGGAGCCAAAGTGATTAAATGATGCATTTAAGCGGCGCAGAGTATTATGTAATATTTGCTACAGCTGTCTGTGACCCTAAAAAGTACAAGCGGTATAGAACATGGATGGATTGATGGATGCTACAGCTTTACAGAGCACTCAATGGCCACAACGTTGTTAAACGATATTCTATACAGTTCTACACCACTACAAACCACAAACATAGCTTTAAAAAATATATATATACCTGCCATTATCAGTCCTGTCCGAATATCAAGCCTGCATGATTCCCTAAGACCACTTTCATCCTGTTAGCTCCCAAGCTACTAGCATGCTAAGCCTCAGTCTGCTAACCCTCCGCCCACAACCACAGAAGCTTTCAGCGTTTGATCCACTACCACACCATTAAAGTTCAAGCACATGAACACGTTGCTAGTGATTGCTAAAAAGTAAGCTATTAAACTACAGCTGATCACCGATTTTGCATATCTATCTATCTATCTATCTATTAGGCCTGGGTTTAAAAAAATATATCAATATCGATATTCCTTTTCATAGCCCAATATCTATTCATAAAACCATGAATCGATATTTTTTAATATGGCTACCAAAAGCAAATGTGCCGTTCTGTTATTCAGAGTATCCCAAGAGGAGCCCAGTGTTTTTGCCACTTTATTTACATAATGCTGTGGTTCTAATAGATTGCAATTATTATTTATTGTTTTGATTAGGTCATGTTCAATAAAACATGCATGATTAAAGTAACTGCATTGGATTCCATTTTAAATGTAAGTATTCATATATTTATCTGTGTCAGATAGAGTCTGAAGCAGATTATGATGGAACATTTGATCACATTTAATTAATTTGAGCATTTAATTCTTGGGCATTGCCTTCTTTGTTTCTCAAATTAATATGCTATATGAGTATAATGATAATCATCAAAATAAAGAATAAACCTGCCTTTGTAATATATAGTTCTCATAACATTCACCACAAAAACTCTGAAGCTCCTTTGAATACGTTCCCTGTAAACAACAGGTATTAACAGCATGAAGAAAACACAAAAAAGAATAATAATGTTGCTATGTGCTCACGCAGGACTAGTAATCGCTGTTTGGTGCACTGAAGGAGTTTTCCTATGGAAATATGAGATGTCTTACTGTGTGAGTGGTCATTGAACGCACCTTGAGTCTGCTGCCAAACGCGAGTTTGAGTACTTGCTTTTCTTTTGCTTCTCCGCGCAGATATCGGTCGTTAAATACAAGCACTTGTAGTTGTTTATAAAACTGAAATATAAGCATGTTGTTCGTGTCTTTAAATGAAAAGACGGGCCGTCGTAATCGCGCGTAGTAGTGTGACGTCATTGAGTGCGCGCTCCCGCGATTTCTTTCGGGGGTAAGTGCATTGGCACAACACCTGTTACGCAATGGGCGCTCTCGACCCCGCTTTGTGGGGCTTCGACTTGCCTTTACCTCCGCGTACGTGGAAGAATTAATTTTTTTCACTCAATATGGGCTCTAGGAGAAGAACGCAAATTTACTCGGGCCCCCCGAGTCGGGGGACGAACCAGCGATCCCAACTACGCAATAGGCGCTTTCGCCTGCCCTTCAGGCACTCTCGGCCTTTGCCTTTAGCTCCGCATGCGTTCAAGAAATGTATTTAATTTCTTTATTTCACTCAATAAGAGCAAAAGAAGAGGAACACAAAACGTATGCTTTACACATTTTAATTTTAAATATTACATACAAATATTATTATAATTACTATTATTGTGAATTTTTACGAGCTAGTTTTTTTTGGGGAGATAAAGTCAGAGAGGCCAGACTAAGATGGTTTGGACATGTCCAGAGGACAGATAGTGAGTAAATTGACTGAAGGATGCTGAGTTTCCAAATGCCAGGCTTCTAGAGGAAGACCAAAGAAGAGGTTTATGGATGTAGTTAAAGGGGACATGAAGGAAATTAGTGTGAGAGCAGAGGATGCAGAGGACAGGGTTAGATGGAGGCAACTGATTCGCTGGGGCGACCAATGAAGGGAAAAGCCGAAAGGAAAAGAAGACTAATGCACCAAGTAAGAGCAAGAAGTTTCTACTATACTTCAGAGAATATTTTCCATATAAAAGTAAAAATGATACTGCATGAAATCCTTAACTGAATTGAAAATCAATGTGAATCGTGAATTGAATCGAATCTGGCCCTTCTGAATCGAATCGATTTTGGAAATCTGAATCAATACCCAGCCCTACTAACTAACTAACTAACTGACTATCAGTGTATTTAAAGTGCAAAATCATCATGGAGCATACACTTTAAAATAAAAATCACGTAGTCAAAACACTTCATAATAAAATCAGGTGGGGGGAAAAATGCTAAATATCGTCCAATCCCGATTCATTCCGATCAGATCGATGTTAACGTCTAGCGTTTTTACTTCTTGTCTGAACCTGTAGGCCTCGCTGTTTGTTCCTGCATTTGCGTCACCTGCCTGAAACTATATTATTCATTTCAGTTGTAACTAACCATATGAAAAAGTTTTATACAAACGTTATCTGTTCTAACAGAAGTATATGTGGATCCTATATGCTGCAAAACACCCATATACAAAATGCATACAATTTATGTTTCAAATCATGTTTGCCATATATGCCCAATGTAATACTAAAAGTCGTATACATTTTGTATGAAGGAAAAGTAAGGAAATTCTACTACTGCTGTTCATACATGTTTTCTTGTGCAAATTGTATATGGCATGCCATCATGAATGCCAACTAGTGGTGAATGGTGAGTTAATGACATCCTACTAGCACATCTATTTTTAAATATATTTATGCAAGATTTGTATTGATATTTTGCATTTTGGTATTTACACAACCAACTATAATTGCTCTTTGAAAAATCAAAAGTAATTTGGGCACATGAAGTCTTTTTCACTCACAGTAGAGACTTCCCTGCAAAAACTAGACTTTTAAAGTTTGGGTAAACATTTCAGTTATTATTAGTAGTGTGAAGCCTGGACAAAATAAACGGACCGAGCAGACGGCACGTTGGATCACGTTACTCTGGATCGAATCCCTGTCATGGTAATCATGTTTTTAAGAAGTCAATTTTAAGAATGTTACTAACATATACAAATAATTTACTAGCATTAGATATTAAATTAAGTGATTTACTATATAAAGTTGAATACATTCCTATAAAATGTATATATACATTTTGTTAAATAGTTGTATCATATATCAAACATTTTAGATTGCATATATACAACATATGTAGAACTTGTAATATTCACATAAGAGTTTGAAAATCCCATATATGATCTATGGGTTCTTTTTGGTATGAAAGCGGCCATAATTGCACAGATATTTTACATGGCATAAAGTCCTTATAAGGATAATTCTACTCAATTTATGTAAGGAATATGTGATGCTTGTCATATATAAATCATATAGGCTTTTTTCATATGGGCAGTGCTGAGGCCCAGCAACGCCTTCTCTGTTGGCCTTAACACTACAAGAATCACTGATCTAAATATACAACCAAAATTGTATTTTATTTATTTTTCCATGAGCTTCAATAAATGTATTCCCCATCCACTCGATGAGGGAGGGATGCATCTCAAAAGAGATATAGGGACAAGAGCCAAATGAGCTAGCCATTAGAAAGCTGCAGCTGTTTGTTTACATTCAAACTTCTACTTAATGTGGTTGCAATCGTTACACAAATGTTCAAACTCGCTTATAAATTACAAAACAGTGTGCACCCCGCTTGTGATGTTACTCTGAATAATGTGCTTGTTCGATTATCTCAACTCCAGTTATCATTTTCTGCATCAGCCAACAGCTCTGCCAGCTCATATTAACGTCCGCAATCTTTGACGGCGCAAACGTCCACCCCACATCACAACAAGATGCGCGTTTGGCGCTTGCAGACCTACAAATCACACAAGAATACGCATTTAGTTAAGACGCTGCGCATTGCGTGACTGTCATTACCTTGATAGAGCGTGGCGAGATGTGTCACAAGCTCGTACGCTGCACGCACACGCCTCTTCTGCGCCGTGCTCGCCTGATGGTTTCTCCCTTGGCTGGATGCTGTTGTTGTTTTTTTGCCGCGTGCTTCCCCGCGGTTCCAGCACACGGCCGCTAGAGCGCGCCTGGCGCCTCCACACTGAATCCTCACAATCCGACCCGAATGCGTCAAGCCGTCAGTGTGCAGCCATAGGGGGCACCTCAGCACCTTGTTGACGGGGGCCTACGACAACAGGATCCTGTCTAATAAAGCCATCGTAGGAGGCGAGATAAAGGTATGTAACGGCGCATGTGGGTTTTTTTTTTTTCACCCTCCTCCTCTCATAGCCAGGACGACTGATGCCCCAAAATGGTCCTAGACAAAAAAAAAAAAAGAGGGGCCGAGGAGGTGCGAAGGATGCTGCCTTGCGGAGAACCCATCATTTTGTGACATACTAGGCTGGCATCACCGAGGAAACGCCTCGATGTGCTTTTTCCCCCTTTCAATTCATTCAAAATGATGGCTGCAAAAACCGTTTGCGGTGTAGCTGCAGAATGAGGATCGGGTCATTTTGTGAATTTTGGAACAACGCATTTTCGGACATGCATTTTTGCAGGTTTGGGGGAGGGAACGCAGGTGCAAAGCATGGCTATTTGACGGATACATTTCGCACCCGTTCTTTTGGCCCACAATGGTAAAATGGTATTTCGTTGATCTGAAGTGAATACAATTAATTATTCCTTCAATGAATACGGGTTTTCGTAGTAATTATGCTTGCCTAATCGAGATCAGTATGGCCTATGTGAGACGTAAATATAAAACCTGCAATGTTTCTATACTTTTTGCCACAGCTGTCGCTATTAATGTTTATTTTTTGGGTCACATTCCACACAGTAAGTGTTAATATAAATATGTCAATATGCAATGTACCAAAGGGCTAATAATTAGCTTTTTTATAATTAACCTTTTTAAAGAGCTTAAACATGACACAGGACTACTGTTAAAGTCAAACAGGAAGGGCACGAGCATTTGGGTGATCATAGCCTACCCCTAATGCTACGATGATGTATTTTTTTTATGCTTTATCTATCTATCTATCTATCTATCCATTTATTTATTTATTTCTCTATTTATTTATTTACCATGTTAGCGATATTGTTATGATGTTCATCAAAACCCGTTTGTTCTTTCCAGATCATTGGTTTCTCCTTGAGCCATGGGGTTCACATGCCTTGCTGTGATTCTGTCTGTTGCCATGATCCGCCAAATTTCAGGTAACAGATGTGTGCATGTGCTTCTGAATAATGGTGCGGTCCTATATCTGAGTTTATGTTTTGTTTTCTGCCATGTGTTAAAAAAAAGTGTCGTTGTCCTGCATGCAGGCATGAGATTCATGATTCCTGAGATTGACACGCCACCGACATCACCCCCAGACTCTTACCCTCTGGGCGACCTGATCCATGCTGCCCTACAGAGTAAGGAATACTTAGGTCAGTCTTCTGCCACCACAGGTACCAAAACAGACTATTGTCGTGTAATCAAAGTAGCTCACCCACAATTGAGGATGACATATCTTTAATTAAACCTCAGCAGGCACAACCACCAACCCGACACAGGCAGTGCCCGGTGTCAAGCGGAGCGAGTCGACCGCCACGGTCATTTCCCCAGGACTGCTCACCACGGCGTTGGGCTCCTCCTCTGCGGGCGGCCACGCAGGACTGAGGAATCGCATGTCCTTCGTTCCCATAGAAGAGGAGACAACCACCACTCTAATCACCACGACCACTATCACCACAATGCACATGCCAGGTACCTGCATGTTGCCACAGGGGAGTCCCTTGGATGATGGGTATTTTTCATTAGAGCCGCATGAGTTCCTCTCAGCCATTCACAGTGGTGTTTTGTATAACCACTTCGAAAGACAGGACTCTGTTACTGACAGATTTCTCCCTGACAGTAAATGAATAGTCAATCGTTATAGACTTTAACATTTTATGTATTTTAAATGTTAGCTAGCTAGCAAGGGCAAATATCAACAGAATTGCTATTATACACACTTAGTTGTTTAAAAAAATAACCCAAATTGGGTCAAAAAGGGACAGACCCAACTTTTTGGAGTTATTCAATTAATCCATAATAGGGGTGTTAGAAAAAATCGATTCGGCAATATATCGCGATATTACAGCGCGCAATTCTCAAATAGATTTTTAAACATGAGAATATACATGAGAATATAAAAAAACCCCGTCTTACTTAGGGTTAGGATTTACACGAATGTTATATTAATGGAACATTAAACCTTAATATTTTATTTCAGTGCTGTTCAAACATGAAACAGACTGCAACCTGAATTTTCAGATAAATACATTTCCATACAAATCTTACAGTGTACATGTACAAGTTTACTGATTCATATTTTCTAAATTTGAGTTTTAAAAAAATCGCAATAATCAATTTATAGATTCGTATCGGGATTAATCAGTATCGATTCGAATCGTGACCTATGAATTGTGATATGAATCGAATCGCCAGGTACGAGGCAATTCACACCCCTAATCCATAAATTGGAGTCAAATAAATGACTCTTAAACAACCCCAAAAAAAGGTTGCATTATGGGTTATGAATTTAATTTGACCCAACCTTTTGAGTTGAATAGCTCAAAAAGTTGGTCTGAATCATTTTTGACACAATTCATTTGGGTGATTCGATTAACCCCAAAAATGGGGTGAAATGAATAACCCACAAATGATCATAACAATTTACCAATTTTCCTGATGCTCATGTGTCTGATTTTGAGGACATCGTCCTCAACTGAAGAAAGAATAACAAGGTAATATGACTCGCTTATGCAGGGAATTTCGATACCACTTTTTTTTCCCAGCCTGATACCAGTAACAGACTCAACTCTTTAATAGTCATTGATACAGATAAAGTACAAGTGCCGATACCACTCGTACTTTTGATACGTATAATTTCCCCCCAAAAAACAATGACAGATCATTGCAAAGAAAGACCTATGTATGTCAATATAGCATTTTCCCTTAAAATTGAATGAAAATTAATGGCAATTTTCTATTCTTCTCATTTCTAGTTTCTTGTTACATGAGTATACCGATACCTTGAAATAAGGCCGGGTATCGGCGCGATCTGATACCTGGTATCCGTACTCGTCCATCCCTACTCTTAAGAACAGCATTCTATCTTATTCTACAATATGCATGTAAACATAGCATGCCAAGTTCCTTGAACATTTCAAATGTTACATAACTAGTCTTAAATTCCTTAATTTTTGTGATAGTCATGTGTTATGTGTAACTTGTTAATGTGTACATTTTTGTAAATACCTAATAGCGATGTAAGCCTTTTTCTCCGTGAATAATTAACCAAGTAAGGATGTGTATGTGCTTCTGCGTTTAAATATGCAGTGCGACATGCTCGTTGTACTTTCTCTGAATTTTTTTAGCGTCGAGAGGCACATAAGTCATTCAAGTGAGGGCCTGCAAGAACGAAATAAGGTCGCACTGGCGATGAAAATGATGAAAAGATTTTCACTGCTCTAAAACCCAAATGCAGGAAGTCTAAAAGGAATGTGATATGCCCGAAATGAGCATGTCTGACCTAGATGCCTGTTAGTCAGCACCGAGGCGTTGAGGTTGTCCGTATGGAGGAAATGCGAGGTCCGTTTGTAGCCACTTGATGTGAAGATTTCACGAGAACAATCTGGAGCACGCACGTGTAATTGAATATGTAAAAATATCGATCACAGCCTATCTGAAGGACGCTGGTGAGATGAAACCAAGACGACATCCAGATAATATCAATATTGATCAGAATACCAAGACTGATACATTTTCCATTTGTAACTTAGAACATACAGTAATGTAGAGTTAGGCACTGTTTATGTCATATGCTTCAGTTTGGCAATAAAATGCATAATAAATGTGGTTGTTTTTTTTCTTTTATTGAACAGCCTGCTACAGATTAACAACAGATCACCATGGAAACAGTCTTATTTGTACACAAGGGAATTGTTCCGATCTGGGTTGATGAAAGGCGTCATAAATGGACATTGTTGTAAAATGAGTGGCATTAAAATTCGTTCACTCTTTCATATTCCGTACATACACTTAATTACCTCCCATCTTTTCCCATTTTTACAGTTCAGTGCAATGCATCTTTGTCCGCAATGGAGGATGTTGTCGAGTCACCAGATTCTGCATCATCATCATCATCATCATCTGTTTCCCCACTGGAATGCACCTACAGCATTACAGTGTATGCGGGCTATGGTGTGGAGATTCAGGTATGCATATACATATAACAATGGATGCATAATCATGTTTTTAATGTTGTTTTGTGCTGTGAACACCAAGCATTTTTGTATTTGTGTTAATGACAAACAAAGCATTAGGGATAGACCGATAATCGGCCCGACAGATAATCGGCGCCGATATTCAGCATTTTATGAATATCTGCATCTGCTTCTTTTTTTGTTTTGATGGGCGATATATTAAAATTTGTTATTTTTGCTCCGATGGGCGCTTTTCTCCTCTGTCTGCTCTGAATCAGCGGCTGTTGACTCCCTGCAGCATTGGCCCGCCCATAGCACCATCTGATTGGTTGCTCGCGCACTGGTAATAGCCAATAAACAGCAATTAGCAGCTATCAGCCCGCGAGCTAACGGCTAACCTAATAGCCGTTTTTAGCGTCTATTTGGGAGTTGTCCCAGGGTTAGTGTGTGGGTGAACAGTTAGCCCACGAGCTAACAGATCGCGAATTAGATGCTATTTGGGAGTTAACGTGCAACTGTTAGCTCGCGAATTAGCGGCTATTAGCCCGCGAGCTAACCGGCTAGCTCGCGAATTAATGGCTATTAGGTTAGCCCGTAAGCTAACGGTTAGCTCGCGGGCTAACCTAATAATAGATTAGACAATATTATTGTACTCTTTGCGTGTTCCAATAAATTGAAGTTGAGATTCTGGTGAAGAAGTTCCTTTGCAAAGGTATAATTATTCAGAAGCTTCTGAGCACATATATGAAGTCACCCAAGCAGTGATCCGTTCAAAATATGTCTCCTCCTCGAGCACACAGCACATTTATTGAAAATCAGTGAATATAGGAAATCCCTCTCCCGTCCCATCAGCAAGTTCCCAAAAGTACAAAATCAGATTAGACTTCAACAGCAGTATACCAGTTTGTCCTTGGACTCTCTTTGACCGAACAGAGACTCCTACAAACTATACTCCCTTTAGATAATAAAGAAACCTGTTACCTTCCTCTTTCCCAGGCAAGAGAACAAAGGACTATAGATTGACTTAACATATGAATTAACTGTTGTCTTATTATTACACAGCTCTAACTAATATCCAAAACGGTTAAAATATAAATCGAAACAGAAAAACAATGATAATAATCTAACACTAATAGCCGTTTTTTAGCGGCTATTTGGGAGTCGGCATTATAGTTGGTGCAAAAGCTGATGGCAAACAAAAAAAAACTTTAACATGTTGCAAATAACAAAAGCTGTTTAGTAAACATGTGCTAGAAAGCATTTAAGCAGTCAAGTGCTGGAGTTTTTATTATTATTTTATTAAAAATGTTGACACCAACTTTTTTTCCCCTGCAAATGTATATCGGCTTCAAATATTGGTTATTGGCCTCCCTAACTACCGATAATCGGTATCGGCCCTGAAAAAAAGCATATCGGTCTATCCCTACAAAGCATACAGGTCCAAATAAAACATGACACTATTTGACATTTTAAAGTTATCACTTTCACTGCCAGGTGAGGAAGGTGAATCTGTCCAAGGAGGAGTCCCTGACCATTATGGGGCATGGAGAATCCACACCGAAGCTTTTAGCCAATGAGACCCTAATGAGGGAGGGGCAGGTGATTCGCAGTACAACCAATCAAGTGCACATCTACTACCGCAGTCGCCAGTCTAATAACCATGGCAAATTCATCCTGCACTATCAAGGTAAATTAACATTTAAAATAACTTTGTTTTCTTGTTCAATATTCCCTATCCAATTTCAATAGCACTAGTCCAGTAGAACTCTTCTTGAAAGCTCTGTGTCACGTTCTTGTCTTGCAGCTTTTATGCTTTCCTGCACCTTCCCTCGTTCTCCCGAAAACGGCGGGGTGACCGTGACCGACATCCATCCCGGAGGTCAGGCTCACTTCCATTGCGATCCAGGTTTCCAAGTCCGCGGTCATGAGGTAGCGACGTGCGTCAACACCACAAGACCACACTGGAGCACACCCGAGCCCCAGTGTGTTGGTCAGTGACCTCATTTAGATTCCACTGATGTGAAATAGAATTGAGTAGTGAACATGGTGCATTCCTTAAAGCGATATGTGGGATGTTTTGGTTCCTCAGCTGTGTCTTGTGGGGGGTGGATCCGTAATGCAACAGTGGGCCGAATACTGTCGCCACCCCCTCCGTCTGTTGCCAACCACAGTAATGGAAACAACCTGAGCTGCCACTGGTTACTTGAGGCCAAAGAGGGCCACAGACTCCACCTGCATTTTGAGAGGATTGCACTGGATGAAGACGACGATAAGTACGTTGCTTTGTGGAACACTAACTGTAGTTTGACATGTTTTCTAAATACTGTTTTATCTTTCTCCACCTTTATCATGTCTGTACAACATTTGTAGCAGGAATATAACTACAATACTAATAAAACCACAACACTTAGTCATCAAATATTTAAAGGGAAAGTTTTTAATTTCCCCCCCCAAAAAAAATTTGCGCCATATTTGTTGTCTACCCAACAATGCGCAACAAATGACTTGACAACTCATAAGTCAGGCTTTCTGTCTCTGATTGGTTGCTTTTCCTTGGGCGCGATGGATTCTTACAACTCAAATTAGAGGCACGGAATGGTGATTTTTTTTTTTTTTTTACCGATCATATTTATTATGTTACCTACTACTGTCAAGTCATAATAATAGGTTCAATAACTGACCAAATAAATAAATAAATAAAACACATTTTGGGAAAATTGCAAACTCCCCTGTTAATATGTAAGATCTGACATGAAGTCAACCAAAAAATGTTCTTCACAATAATGTACATTTTCTTTACAAAAGTAGTTTTCTTTACAATAATATGTTCTATGCAGCTTGCTAACATCACATGACCAAACTCAGAAAACAAGTGAACTGTGATCGGTCATTAGCTGACCCCTGAGCAACTCTGATGTAATTTTCAGTTGATAGCAAGTGGCAAAATGGCGCCACTTCGATAGATAAAAATTGGTGGATATTGCTGCTTAATACAAATTCCACAAAACGATACTAATCACAATGCCATGTTTAGTCTAGTGGGGGCCTATAGAATAGGGCCCAACTGATATGTATTTTAGACCGATGCCGATTATTGGCAGAAAAAAAAATACAGATTGCCGATTAATTGGCTGATTATTAAAAATAAATATATATATATATATAATGCATTAAATTATCCCCCCGCCCCATTCTTAACTGTTGCTATTAAGATTCACTCTGCTTTAAATGACAAGTCCATAGTACCTTATCAACAAATTTCAGGAAGTATAAAATGTTATTGTATAGATTTATGTGTCAATAATAAAACCATTCTTACTTGTTTAAAACTGCTGTACTGTATATGTTTAGAGTACATAATTGGGCTGGAAAAATATCATGTGGAAATGTGTGTTAAGACGCAAAAAAAAATCCTTGGATGTTTGTATCCTTGAATTCTGAGAAGAGAAATTATTTGAATCCTTGAAATATCAACTTTGAATATAACTTGAAAGGACAATGATAAAATAAAAATAAGGACGTGAATAAGAATAGAATATACTCAAATAATAGCAAGTGGAAAAAACGGTAAGAACAAATGCTGACTGTTCCTGTGCATTTTTGGTCTATTGGGGGCAGTGTGGGGCCGTGGATCCATAATGTACACACTTAAATTGAGTACAGAAGAAAGTTACGATTAAATTCTATTAAAATAGCTCGTTTTTCACACATTGGGAATAATTTGTGCCTTTGCGTAGTGTTATCTTACCTGTGTGTATGTGTTCTCACTGCATTTGTGTGTGAATATTAGTTATTTGAAGGAAAAACACTCCCGACTTCCTGTTAGCGTTTGAATGGGATCCTCCCTTCGCTTTTAGCATTAGTGCTACGCTAGCGGTGTTGCAAAAAACGAAGCATGTTTTGTATTTAAATATACAGTGGATGTTTTTCTTATTGTCGTGTGTTTAGTTTTACAGTTAGCTCCAACTGGGGTGTCATGAAACAGCTTAAAGGACGTTTGGGGGGCAACAGAATAACATATGCTACACACTTGCTAGTTGCTAATGCTACGTAAGCAAAATGGTGCATTCAGAGTACTTTCACAGCGTCGGGAATTTCGTTTTTCTTCGATGATAACGCTTTAAGAGGAAAATAATTGGCCAATTGTTTTGGCAGATGTTTGAAGATCAATAATCGGCCGATTATAATCGGCGGCCGATTAATCGGTCGGGCCCTAATATAGAATCTAATATTGTAAACTTAAGTCGTTTTTTTCTCATTGACTTTCACTTAAGCACAACAAAGAAAGTCACCCAAAAAGTTAGCTTGATTTAAACTCTTAAATGCTTAAAAAGAGAAGGTGAACTCACATACACACATTCTAACCTTTAACAATATGTGAAGCTCATAACAGTTTGACGATCTTTTTTTTTTTTAGTTAATCTGCTGGCATCATGCTGTGAATGTGTCCAGCATCTAAAAATATGAATTCTGAGTCATATTACAATGCATTTTGTCCTCATAGGTTAATTGTGCGCAGTGGAAACAATTCGCTGTCACCACCTCTCTTTGACTCGGATATGGATGACGTGCCCGAGCATGGACTGCTGAGTGAGGGCACCTCTCTGTACTTGGAGCTCACTGCGGATTCGTCCTCCATCCCCCTTCTCCTGGCACTGCGATATGAGGGTGAGCGTCAAGGCTCTGCACACTGTAGACATGTTAAAAATGTATTTTGGGAGCCAAAATTGAGAACAATCATCTTCTAAAAATCGGCATGTTGCATAATCCATGACATATCCAAACAGTTTGGTTTCTCTATGTACTTTCAGGGAAACTCGCAAAATGACTGGATTATGTCATATATCTACCCACAATGCTTTGCATGGCATGCCAGTAAAATGGTAAATTAACACTGTAGTCATGTACTTTGAAACATGGAGGAGGCCCTGTTCGCTTCATGCATCTGGCACACTCTTGGATCTGTATAGGGTACCGTGAAATTTCAAGACTATGCAAAATGTAATAATAATAACAATAATAATGAAGCATTAGATTTATATGGCATGTCCTCTTTCGCTTTCGTACACTCAAAGTGCTCACATGGATACATTATTGCATCATTTGCTGCTCAGTGTCAAAAAGCTTGATCTCTGGACGAGCTATATGACAAACTGGAAAGTGGGGTAATTTAGTTGGAAGACTTTCCTCATCTAAAGAAAAAGCACCAGTTAGATGATAAGAAGGAAAATCTCATCTTTGATCTTTTTTTCCCAGCGTTTGATGATGAGCACTGCTGGGAGCCCTACATGCCACATGGAAACTTCAGCAGTAGTGACATCACCTACCAGCTGGGCACCACTGTTACTTTCGGCTGCTCGCCAGGCTTTGTCATGGAGCAGGGAGCAGCCACCATTGAGTGTGTGGACCCCAGCAATCCCCACTGGAATGACAGTGAGCCTGTTTGCAAAGGTATATGAATCCGAATCTCTTTTTTTTTTAGATGGTCATCATTATATTTAATCGACTCAAATCTTCTGTTATCTTGGTTACTGGAAAATAAGCTGCCTAGACCAATTTAAACATGGAATGAAAGCAATTACTAGTGGTTCAGATTAATGTAGAAGAATATGTCAGTTAAAGCTCAAGGGCCCTATTTTCTCACCCAGCGCAAAACGCACACACAAAGTACATTTAGAAGGACTCCACTTGCAGATGATGTGTCCGCGTGTGACAACCCCTCTCCCTACTCCCCCAGCCCCTCCCACTCAATAGCTGTGCCGCAGTCAGGGAGGTAACTTTAAAAATGTAATAAAAATAATAATAATGCATTCAATTATTTAATTTCCACAATGACTCAGTTGTCATATTTGTTGTCAAAATTCAGTGTTGTCATGTGACTCTGTAGTCATAAATGCGGTTACCATCCAAATTTTTCAAAATTTGTCAGCACATTTTGTGAAAATACGCAAAACGAACGTGCGGCTTATGCCTGTTTCAATTTGGTGTTATTTTGCAAATACTGAAAGGAGAGGAAACTGTGCCGTGTCAACAAAAGGCTCGTCTTCACTTCTTTTATTAATTCCAGAAATAGTTCAAATTCTTCCTCCTCCTCCAGCTAAACATACCTAACTTTATCATCTGCCGCTATTTACAATATGTACGCACGTGTGATGTACTATCTGGTGAAAAGTGTGACGTGGTATCTGTCATCGTTTATTTGCAAAACCTCGGGTTCATTTCACAAAGCAGGTTTAGTAAGAACCCTAAATCGATAAACCCTGAAATGTGGGGAAACTCTGCATTTTCCGTTTCAGAAAGGGAGGTAAATGAAACCAGAGAATAAGAGGTAACTCTAGCCTGTTTCATAAAAAGAGGTCATTTAAGCTCTCGGTCAGTTGCCGTAGTAACAGAGTCCATGAACCTAACTTGGTTGGTAGCAGGTTTATCACAGTGAACCTCAAGTTTTTCCCCGTACCCGCCTCCTTTCAGCAACACACGACATTTCATTTCCTCATTCATAAAGTCCGCTGCCGCAACTTTTTTTTTGCGTCTATAGCGTAAAATCCACTTTTGTCACGAACATGGCATGTCCTTTTGACAATGACCCTATTGATGAATGTGCCACATTATTGCGCAAGGAATTCGATATTCATCATTCAGATAGATATGCTGGCATTTTCCGGACAGTTATCTTTTTGAACGGTACCGTTTCACATCCCAGTCCTTCATCTACATACACAACTTAATCCGTCCTTACATTTGTAACATTACCAGCCGTAGTCATGCGCTCACATCACAGCATATATTGTGTGTTGTGCTCCGTTTTTTTTCTTATATCCGTTTGAATAATGTTTTTATATGTCATCATACGTTTTTTGCATTTCAGCTTACGTCAAGTGCACTTCTCCCCCGCAGGATTGCACCTAAATGAAATAAATTAATGAGTTAGCATTCAAGCCGGTTTCCCCTGTAATATTATTGTTATTGCAAAGGACTACATTTAAATGTACGCATTGACCCGCGCAGCAACGATCTCCCACGACGCCTTCCTCTATGGGGAGCCGCTTCGGCGTTGCACTTTTTTTCTAAAGACATGTTCAAATTCGCCATATAGTCGCATTAAGACTTTCAGTTAAGAGGGGTAAAAAAAATCATGGAAGCAGAGGGCGCCGCTACCTTCTGCTTCCCCGTTGCCACGGTGACTCGTCAAATCGGGGCTCCATTGATCTTTTGTGAAACTACTCTCCGAGGGTATGTCAACTCGCTGTTCAGGGTAAGTCTCAATGTTTATCGAACCTTCTTTGTGAAATGGACCCCTGGACCTAAATCCAATCCACCAAAATTGCACAACGCAGCCCGCACCACAACCTATACCAGCTTTTAGCTGATCTAAAGACTAGTCTGCTTTCTGCCACCAAATTGTCAGGTGCGCCGCATGCATGTAAAAACAAGGTCTGCCACAACGCAACACATTCTGCTAAATTCCCAAACATCCTAAAGGACAAAAAGCACAAAAATCAAGTTGCATTCTCTATGAAAGTAGAGCCCCAAATTTCTTGTGAATATGAAAATTTTTGCAATGCCAGGAAAAGAAAAAAATATATATAAATATATATATGCTTTTTGTTGTTGTAGCATTTAAATGCAGTATAGCGATGTAGGAAATGTCCTGGCATACATTTTCCATCCTACCATACATTTTCTAAGCTGCTATCTTTATTAAGCAGATGTGCCACAGTTTGGCTGTAGCTACAGGTGCCTCTGCTCAACCGGCAAGTAAACGAGCTCCTCGGGAGTAAAAGCAAACTGTGGAAGGGTTTTTACTTCCTGGACCTGAATTTGACACATCTGTCATTAAGTCCGTATCCCACTGAGCGGCGAAGATTTGGGAGCGTTTGCGAGGGTAGCGATTGATGATTTTTCGACTCAGGGTTCGTTCAAGTTTGTAAAGATATTCAACAACAGTTTTAATAGTCACAAACAGTTGTTCATGTCGCAAGGAAGTTTTGAACTGTTGGCAATTGTCATTGCAAACTTGAATTGTTATTGACTGAACTTCCCGACTTAAGCAAGCAAGAAGATGGTTAATTATTTGATAGACAGCTTGTGGAACTAATGGCTGCTTTCAAATGTATATTTATACAATTCCTGTGGTCATTTCACTGACATTGCGTTTGTCGTTGTAGACCGCGTTTCTCACCTCAGTTTGATATTTGTCTCTTGCTCCATCAGCACTGTGTGGAGGGGAGCTGACTGAGCCCTCGGGTACCATCCTATCTCCCGATTGGCCTCAGAGCTACTCCAAGGGCCTGGATTGTTTATGGCAGATCCACGGCAATGAAGAGAAGCGCGTTGAACTGGACATCCATATGTGAGTTTGCTTCAAGTCATTTTTGTGCTGACAGTAAATATGAAGACAATCTTATATGAGGTATGTTGATGAATATATTTTTATATGTGCTTTTAATTGTGTGTAGGTCAAATTTGAATGAATCTTTTTTTCAACATGTTTCCTTTTTCTGTGTTTTTTTTTTCTTTGTCCCTCAAAAAGCTTAAATATTCGCCACACTGACGTGCTGACCATCTTTGATGGCCGCGATCTCATGTCCCATGCCATCGGCCAGTACCTGGGTTCCAAAGAGCGTTTCCAAGTTGTATCTGGGGGGTCAGAGGTCACTATTCAGTTTCAAAGTGACCCGGAAGATTCCAGTTTCATCCTAAGTCAGGGATTCCTGATTCATTATCGCGGTAAGGTTAAAAATGAATGCGTGAATAATTGGATGGAAAGTTGATGGTTGTGCTTCATAATGTACTCATAAAGCGGTGCATAATATCTGTTTGTGTGTGTCATACAGAGGTTGAGCCAAATGATACATGTCCCACTCTCCCTCAAATCGAGTTTGGGTGGATTAGCTCCTCCCATTCCTCCCCAGTGAGAGGAAGCGTGCTGACCTATCAGTGCCAGCCCGGATATGACATCAATGGCTCTGACATTATCACCTGTCAATGGGACCTTTCCTGGAGCAGTAGCCCACCCACCTGTGTCAAAGGTCAGAGTCCACAGCTGTTGAAGATGTTGTTGTTTTTTCAAAGAAGTAGACCCCACGCAATATTGTGAACATTTGCAAGTAACTAATGCTGCTTACTAAAAAGGTTTACCATTGCTAAAAGATGCCACAAAGTGAGGGCCAAGCCCAATTTTTGTCTCACTGAAATTCCTCAACACGCTTCAACTTTTCTTTCTCATATTGTCCCCTACAGTCCAACAATGTCCTGACCCAGGAGAGGTTGTAAACGGAGCGCGCTCGGTGCGCCCTGAAGCCGGTTTTGCTGTCGGAACCATTGTGCGTTTCTCTTGTAACCAGGGTTACCAACTAGAGGGCCCCAGCCAAATCTCCTGTCACGGACGAGACACTGGTACCCCCAAATGGAGTGACCACAGCCCAAAGTGTGTCTGTAAGTGTCATTGTCCCGCTCCATTCGCCCTGCATGGGGAAATGAACTATCCTCTTTATGTCCTGTCCAGTGAAATATGACCCATGCCCGAACCCTGGCGTCCCAGACAATGGATACCAAACGTTGTACAAGCACAGCTACCAGGCAGGAGAAACTTTGCGTTTCTTCTGTTACGAAGGCTACGAGCTCATCGGTGAGGTTATTATCAGCTGTGTGCCTGGACACCCATCTCAGTGGAACAGCCCGCCACCATTTTGCAAAGGTAAACAAAATTGTTTTCTGCTGCTCTGGAGTCACAACTCATTCAGCCTTGATTGAGTTCAATTGGTTAGTGTTAGTCTGTTTGTTTTTTAACTCATTCACTGCCATTAACAGCTTTGGACGTCAAAAATTAATTTGAAGTATTTCTATTAGTTTAACATTTTTTCCCACTTTTGTTAATAAGAGTATGAAAACCTAGAAAAAATGTATTGTACATTTAGAACAGATAGAAAATTTGGGATTAACTATTGAAGTCATGCGATTAATTACAATTTAAAAAAATTATCGCCTTCCGCCCCTAATTTTTAATAATCTTTTCTTTTTTTTCAAAAAAAATAAAAAAATTATTTTAAAAAAATGTCTCGGTTTTCATACTCTTGTTAACAAGTGGGGGGAAAATGTTAAACTAATCGAAATAGTTAAAATTATTTTTTTACGTTTATAGACGTCACTGGCAGTGAATGAGTTAATATAGGTCACTTGAAGAAAATATTGTGTTGACCTGATTTGAGCTTTCATATTATATTTATTTGAAAACATTACAAACTGAGTGCCATTTGTAATGAACCAGCAGTACAGTATAACATTACTTTTTTTTGTGGCCAACTATTGAAAGGCGGTCCTTTTTTCAAATAGCAATTGTGGCAATGAATAATTTTAATATGATGTCCTTTATTTCACACAGTGGCCTATGAGGAGCTTCTGGATGATCACAAATTAGGTGGTTATATTTGTCTTAATCCTTTTAACGTGACAATAAAGCTCTTAGGTCTGGTATTAAATAGCTATTGACGACTTGATTGCATTTCTAACAAACGATATCCATTACAGTGTAATTAAGGGTTTTCTTGATATTACAGTGTCTCAATCATTCGAGCCCTCCCATCAGATCCTGAGTGAGAACATCGCTCTCGCAATAATTCTGCCCATCATTCTGGTCATCCTTCTGATCGGAGGAATTTACATGTACTATACAAAGTAAGTGCTGCTCGTGTTAATGAATACACCCATGCTCGGCTACCATGTCACAAATGTTTGTGATTTGATGTCATATTTTCTTCCTCCAGCATCTGCAGACTAGAATGGAAGCCACTCTTCTGGAAGTCTCTTTCTCACACACACTCCTACAGTCCCATTACAGTCGAGTCGGACTTCAACAACCCTCTGTATGAGGCAGGGGTGAGCAAACCTCCCATTTCTGTGCTTTATTTTGACAGTTGTGCCTTTAAAGTGTATGTATGTGTAGCAAAATCGGAATTTGTTTCTGATTGCCTCCTCTTTCTGACCACAGGATACACGGGAGTATGAAGTTTCCATTTAAAGGCTACGATATCTTGGTGAGGTTTAGAAACAATTCAACGAAATAGTTTTGGAGGACAAAATGTTTATTACTATGAGACCATGAAATCCCCTTTCATTTTGATATATCGTCTTTCAATTATACTACCACCATTAACGTATTTTCTTAATTATGGAAGTCCTATTTTGATTTGTTGTGTCTGCCGTTGGTGGATTTGACCTCAGTCAATGTTGCATTGGGACTTGTGCCTTACAATGGTTAACAAATTTACTCTAGCAAAGTAAAGGGCAGGCTGACATAAGAATTGTTTATTTGTTTTGTTCAATTATAGTGAGGCCAAAATCTTGAGAAACTGGCAATATAAATGATGAGCAAATTTTACTCTCATGACCAAACAGAACACACTTGAATGTTTTGTGCTATTTTTTGTGGCTTATGTCGCAGACTTAAACATGTGTTAATTCACTGTTTTCTCTTATTCACTTTGTCTCTGTGTAAAATACACTCAAACACAATGAATGTAAATATATGACTTGATTTTGGCTGAGGTTGATATACATACAGTGTATACAGTACTAAATTAAATATATATACATATAAACCTCATATTTACACTTCTAAATGGTAATGGGAGGTTGTATATTTTCATTAAATAGATCATGAAAATTCAGTGCCAAAATATGATGTTAAATAACTCCTAATGTCCTTAAGTGTTTCATCTGTTGTTGAAGTAGTGTTTACAAAGGCAGTGTTTAGTTTTTATGCTTTGCTGTTTCTGAAAAACAGCCAGTGTCTCATAACATATTGTACATGGGAAAGTGAGGACATGAATGTCATTATGCTGATAGCATGCACTGATTGTAAATTATATTGCTTCTGCTCAATCTTGCCATTATCATTATAGTTATTGACATATCAGATTTGATGTTGTATGCACTTTGTTGATGAAAAATTACAACCCTGGCTGTTTGCTGTAATGCATTATGTATTTATTTAAAACGGATTGTTTGGCTCATTCACTGTGCCAAATAAGAACTGTTGGAAACTGTTGCGTGGTAGACGTAATTATTATCAGTAACTTTTTTTTTTTTGCTTCATATATGAGTACATTATTTTGAAGGCAGTAATTTAATTGCTGAACTGGAAATAAAGTCTCTGTTGAATGGTGTAAAATCCGTTTTGGTGTTATTTTTACAAATGATAAAATCCTATAAGCAACACGTTTTCGTCAATTTCTGGTTCATTTTAAAGCTTGATACCAATACCTGAATCCCCACTTCAGTTCTTACATCAAGCATTGTAGTGTCAAAAGTACTGAGTACTTTCGGGCATTTTGGGGGAATTTGAAGGAAGAACTTAAGTGATTTTTTGGGGTGGGGGTTCAAGCAAATCATGGAAAATGGCTAGATATGAATGCTTAAATTAATTCTTATGAGCTAATTTTCTCGTCATCATGTCCACACAAATGTACCTTTAGTTGTACTACACATTTAAAATGAAACTGAAGAAACAAATGTGACATCATAATTTGTCCATGATTTAATTAAAATGTTTCTTGGCTCAATAAAGATTAGGAAACCCTGCAGTAGACAAGTGGAAAGGTCGGACACATTTGAAGTGTTGAAGTGTTATGCGTTTTTGAGTAGTAACGTGAAATTGTCTAATTTTAGTTATAGAATGTGATGGGAGTTTTGGCTCTTTTTTTTATTTATTTTTTACTTATGTCTCGGTTCACTTAATATAAGACTCTTTAGGCTCCAAAATGGCTCCTCTGATATATATATATATATTTTTTAACTTAAAATTATATTCGACAAAAAAGTTTTTAAAAAATGTGCAAAATAAATTACTAATGTAAAAAAAAGTGTGTTTATTATGTAAGTGGTGTTTTAATAATTCACTCAACATAGTTCCACAAAAGTAAATTATGACAATTTAAACTTTCAGCTTTGCTCTACTAAACATTTTTTTAAGTGACGCAACAGAGTAAATTACAATGTGTCAAACACAAAGGGGGAAAAAAATCAGCATGCAGATAAGATTGACATTGAGAACCACCCGATGCCTAAGCTTTGATGAGCTGATCCGGTTTCTTCTGTCTGACATTGTCTGCACTGTTTTTGAGACAATTCTTTCTCAGGGGCCTGATAATTGCAATACACAGGGTCTGTGTCATCACCCATAAGACGAGGGTAAACTGAACCTTCGGTCTTCCAGTAGCCTAGAGGGTCTGCACTAATCTGGGAAAGATAGTTTTCACGGTAGGATCTCACATCTAGCAATGACTGTTGTGGGATTCCTTCTTGTAATGTCTCCGCTTGCTCATACTTCAAACAACAGAACACTGGATTAACATTTTGGATGCTGTAACGTAGGTGAAAAAAGTTAACAATAGGTATTAAAATTCTGCATTCTTCATTAAGCAGTGTATATTGTTTCAATTAATATTAACAACAATAACACTACTAACAATAATAATAATAATAATAGTACATGTAATGTGATGATAATAATCATCACGTGACAACATTTGTACACTGCACCTGTCAGAAGAGTGCATGCCTCCTGCAGCACATCCCATTCACCTTGGCTCAGAGGATCAACTGGTTCATTGATAACAGCCAGGATTGAGATGAGATGACCGCATGATGAGATAACTCCAGAATATATTTAAGCATATGAAAGGTGAAGTTACACCTTAAATTGTGACACATTCATGTTTGGCAAGCCCATCTGTCTTTGGGTAGATTCTCAGCTTCACTGAGCTTAAAACAATTCAGAAGGCAGGAAACCGTTTTTGATAAAGTCACATGTAACTAACAAGCAGCATGTAGTGGTTTAGGATGTCCAGCTGTCAGTTGTTAGGCAAACTAATGTGACGTTTTCAATACTCTTGTATAGTGAAGCATGTTCTCTATCATAAAGGCCTGGGGTGATTTTTTTTAAATGTGTTTTCCTGCTTCGTAGGATTGAGTGCACGAGTACAGTAAACCTTCCATTTCCTTTATCTTCCACATTTGAAAATGGTTGGAACTTGGAAATCAAGTATTCTCTTGCTGGGATTACAGACGTGTGCAAAAACTGCCTCACAGAGCTCCGTGTTGTAAATTTAGCTGGTTCTGGTGGTGTAATATTATGCATGATGCTGAAGCCACTGCAGCATCAGCCCCAGTAGAAACACTAGCACCTTCATTGTTGAAAGTTTCAGTTGCCTGTCCTTTTTCTTCCCATTGCACTGATGGGTGTAAATTATATGTGGATTCATGCTCTCTGTATATTATTATTATTATTATTATTATTATTATTATTATTATTATTATTATTATTATTATTATTATTATTATTATTATTATTATTTGTAGGGCCTGCATACCACTAAATCAAAATGTGCTTCTTTTTCTGTCACTCATTTTGTGAAATAATAAATACAATGTTTCTTGCTCCGCACAAGGGAAGTCCGAGTTTATCCATAGCTACCACTCTCCCTTCTGGCCACAGACCCTTTTGGCCCAGTACAGAGTGAGAGAGAAGAGGAGGCGAATGCGGCTCCCGCCTAAGAGCCGACTCCTATCGTTCGTTTGAAAGAACCGGCTCAAAGAGCCGTTTCGTTCGCGACCGACACATCACTCTGAAATAGTAGAAGAAGAAAATACCGGAAGTTATGTAGCCTTCGCTACCGAGCGACCCACTTAGCTGCTCAGATTAACAGTGAAAAATCTTAGTGACACACAATTCATTTGGTTACTACATTTGTGAAGATGTTTTTATATTTTATATACATATATAATGTCTTCTTTCTTAAGTCGTATGTCGAGAGCAAAGCGAATGTTAAATGAAGAAATTGCGAGCCAAAATGGACTAGTCGATGTTGCTATTTTGATTAGCTGTTGTCAAACGTTAGCTGCGATTTAGAGTAACTAGAAAGGTTTGCATTTGTCCACACGAGCACTTGTTATGTATTTTTCGTGTGCCTATTAGTAATTACGCAATTAAAAGTGTTCAAAGGATACTTCTACTCGTCAAATCCTGTTGATGATCAGTGTCGTAAGTAGAATTTATAATTGTTTTTTATAACTGCTAAATGGTGATTCCGGATCAGACGAACTGCTGTGTCATCTCATCTCTTCATGTTGAAGCAGCATCTGGAGCAAAGTGCCGTCTGTGTTGACTAGTATCTATCTGATATTCATAGTTGTGCATGGCATATTGGATTACTGCGGGATTTAAATGTCATGGTCAAAGCGAAAGGTGGTAACATAAAAAGGGGGTCTAATTGACCCCTGTAGAAGACGTGGATTATCTCATTTCTAAAACTTGGGTATGACTTAAAATAGATATAACACTTAGCTGTTATTTTTTCCAGCATGAAAGAAACACCCTGATTCCAATCCACATACCGATATATTTTTATAAATCCCAAAATAAAAATAAATAAATAATAATAATTGAATGCTGCACGCTATTTTCAATTGAGTCAAGCCTAAAAAAAAAAAAGTTCATTTGACAAAGTAGTCAATCCCAATATATAAAAACTGTCTTCCTGTTGTATTTCAGTTGGGAAGGAACCAGTCAGTCCCATGTCTGCTGAGGCTTCAGCCGGCAGTCATGCTGCAAACTTTGCCCAGTCCGCTGTTTCCCAGCCTGTTTTCCAGAGCACTATTGAAGACAGACATCAGGGTCTGTTGGGAAGCAAATATGTAAAGTTGAATGTGGGTGGCTCACTTCATTATACAACTGTCCAGACATTGACCAAGGAGGAAAGCCTGCTGCAGAGCATTTGTAATGGAGGAACCGAGGTGAACATTGACTCAGACGGTAAGTGGAGCAACAAAATTTCCCTCTATGTTAACCTCTAAAGTCAGAGTTCAACCAAACATTTTTGCAAAAACCTACCCACAGTTCAGGCCATAGTCATGCATAGCTGATGTTTTGTTCACAGCAGATGTTGAACCGTAACCAGTAACCACCCAGTCCTAAAGCGCAAGTCCCTGTGACTAAGCTATTGCTGCTTTTCACATGTCCCACATTGAGCCCTCATTCAAACCCATGCACACCATAATACCTGCAACATGGTGGTAATAGTGCATTTTGACACAGCTACATGCTGTTAGTGTAAACTGGCAAACCTCAACAATACTCAAAAAGACTCTAGCTTCACTCGCTTTACCATTCTTCTTGTGACCAATTTTGGTAAAATATTTCATCATCCAAAGCTCACACTGAACTACGCAGATGGCTGATATGAAGGTTGGACTCAGACAGTTTTGTAGGTCCACTGTGACGTGTTCTGTAATTTTATTGGTCAGATTTGACGAGACTATGGGGAAATTTATTGGAGACTTGAAGCCGTGTCACAATGAAAAGCTGCAGAGTTCAAAGCCTGAGAGAAGTATAAGCTCTGGGCTCATTTGCCTATTTCAAGGGCCAGGAACCGCCTTTGCTCAGTTCAGCACGCTGTCAGCTCATGCATGGCTCATCCCAACATCCGTTTCGGCCGTGTTGTTTCGTTCACAAAAGTCCTTTGGACTTCACCCTAACCAAAAACACACTTTTGGGCAAATTTAGGTGGTTGGATTTTTGTTGCATCCCTAATAATAATTCAAATGGCTGATTACACTTCATCTTTCTGCATCAGGATGGGTGATTTTAGATCGAAGTGGTCGACATTTTGGGATCATTTTGAACTTTCTGCGGGATGGCTCAGTTCCACTCCCTGATGACCACAGAGAACTCGATGAGATCCTGAAAGAGGCCCAATACTACAGGGTCCAGGGGCTTATCCAGCATTGCCTCACTGCCATGCAGGTAAGGTAGTTGTACTGTTACCACTAGTGCATTTGATATATACAATTTCTATTAAACCAATGATATATAATTTTAAAGAAATACCTTTTCTGCAATACAGAATTTAAGTTAGAGATAATACACAAACAAACTGATTTAAGATTTTGTTGTAATAAATTAACAAAAGTCCAAACTAAAACTGGCTACTCCATGAGTTTGAGTCTTTGTTACAAATTAATTTAAGTGCAAAATAATACAGGTTCTACTGTTAACTGTTTATTATTACACTCTGAAGGTGAAATGGGGCTGGGTGATCTTCTTCTTTTCCTTTCGGCTTTTCCTTTCAGGGGTCGCCACAGCGAATCAATTGCCTCCATCTAACCCTGTCCTCTGCATCCTCTGCTCTCACACCAACGACCTTCATGTCCTCTTTAACTACATCCATAAACTAATAAAATAGGACTAATAAAAATATACTCACTATCTCTCCTCTGGACATGGGATTAAATTGTCATTTAGTCAGTGCTTTCAAGTTACCAACTAATTAAATGTTACTGCTGCAATAATTACATTAGTCTGTCTCCCCTTAGAAGCAAAAGGACATATTTGAAAGTGTGTGTCGCATCCCAATGATCACATCAGCCAAAGAAGAGCAGAAGATGATTGCAACCTGCAGAAAGGTACATTGTGTTGCTTATTCAATATGTTACAAATTGGCAGATGATACTCATACATACAGGAGAGTCAAGGTGCTGAACAAAGGCTTTGATTCTATTTTGTCAGCATCTTATGAATGACTTGAGTCACAAAACCGTCACATTTCAGGAAACCAAAAAAAAAGTGTCGATGTATCTATTTGTGAAAAAATATGAAATTGACCAAATTTGAACATAGTGGGTTTCGGCCCAACGTCAGCAATTTGGAAAATAAAATTTTTCAATGTAGGTTTATCTCATTTCATTGTTTTTTTTTCTTCCCCTCCAGCCAGTGGTAAAATTGCAGAACAACAGAGGAAATAACAAGTACTCATATACCAGGTAAAATGGCTTTGTCACACAAACATTAATCAGACATTGACCACCATTCATTTTAAGATGAGTGCTTATTTATTGGCTTTTAACTTAAATGGCACTTAAAAAAAAGATCCTAATTTGAATGCCAATTTCTATGCACTATTTATTCAGAGTTCCTGAATGGCCGCCTTTATTGTTTCTTCGCTTCTGACATTTTCATAGAAATAGGGTAGTCAATTTTGCCCAATCCTACTTAGATACAGTACATCAAAACAAAACTTTGGTGCTGGTAATAACAACTAACTCTCACTGTCTTGTTTGACCAGCAATTCGGATGACAACTTGTTGAAGAACATCGAACTGTTTGACAAACTTGTACTCCGCTTCAATGGCCGGGTCCTGTTTGTCAAAGATGTCCTGGGGGATGAGATTTGCTGCTGGTCTTTTTACGGCGAAGGCCGTAAGATTGCTGAAGTATGCTGCACGTCCATCGTCTATGCCACAGAGAAGAAGCAGACCAAAGTAAGCATCGCGCAGTTATTCTTTGGAAACATCAACAAATCCACCTGCAGCAACAACGGTTATAGACAGGGATGCACCGATACCAGTATCAGTATTTGTGCAGGTTTGTGCAGTTAGAAAAACAGGCAGATTAATATTAAAATGTCAGTAATGACAAGTTTTTATGTTATGTGCAAGTGAAACACATGCTATTTTCAAGAAAAAATTGTAAAAGTGTTTTGTGGTTGTAACCAATATTTGATTAAATGCATACTTGAGCCATTTAGTCACATTCAGCAGTAAGGATAATAATTTTGTCTATAGTTCATTTGATACCCTAATTATTTTTCATGTACAATTAACTCATTCACTGCCATTGACGGCTTTAGACGTCAAAAATTCATTTAAACTATTTCTGTTAGTTTAACTTTTTTTTCATCTTTTAACAAGAGTATGAAAAGCTAGAAAAAAAGTTATTGTACATTTAGAACAGATATAAAATTTGTGATTAATCGTGAGTTAACTATTGAAGTAATGCGATTAATAACAATTAAACATTTTAATCGCCTGACGACCTAATTTTTAATAATCTTTTGTTTTCTTTTTAAAAAAAATATTTTTTCAAAAACCTAATTCTTAATAAACTTTTCTTTTCGTTTTTTAAATAATCTTTTTTCCAAAAAAGAAAAAAATATTAAAATTAGGGCATCAGACGATTACAATAATTTTTTTCTTACTCTTGTTAACAAGAGTGGAAAAAAATGTTAAACTAATAAAAATAGTTCAAATGAATTTTTGACGTCCATAGCCGTCAATGGCAGTGAATGAGTTAATACCGTTAAAAAACATTTTGCCACTTGCTGTCGAGCGAAGATGACATCGCGCATGCTCAGGAAACAGGTAACGACCAAACCAAGAAAACAGGTGAGCTGTGAATGGTCGTTACCTGTTTCTTGAGCACCTGTGATGTCATTTTGCAGTGTATCGCACGACAGCTGCAGTAACAAATTCTGCACCAGTGAACGTATATTAGCTTGTGGCATAATGGTTAATGGGCACGGGTTGAAATCCGACTTTGAACATTTTATTTTCAAACTTTTACTACAATTTATTTTTACACTGATAACAGTTTGAAGGTTTGGTTAGGGTTAGGCTGGTCATTCCGATAGCAGTCTATCTTCGGTGGCAAAACAAAATAAAAACTTTGTGAAAAGACATAGAAAGGGATGAAGCGAGGCAAGAACACAGCCCAGTGCATGACTCGGCCCGGCGATTGACCAATCAGAGCCGTTGGCGTTCACGGCTAAATAGCGCTAGCAGGAGAGTTGCCTGTCTCAGCAAAAGATCCACTGCTTTTCTGAATAGCTTCCTCCCTCACTCAGGTCGCTTGAGTGCTGGAGGCTATCCCAGCCGTCTTCAGGCGGTCCGCAACATACGCAATGTCATTTTTGTTCAACCTGGGTTCCCCAGGCGGCAGGAATTATTTTCCAACACAATAATTTCCTTGCAGACATTAAAAGGAACCCCGACTGTCATGACAAGCTTGCTCTATATTATTTATTTAGTTGTTACTAACATAACTATGAGATTCATTTTTCAAAAATCATTTCCAGTTAAATACATTTTGTAGAAACTTTATTTGAACGTACGCCGCCATTGTTATTTACATCGCAATGCATTCCGTGTGTAGTGACGTAGAATGGCTGCGCGCTCTCTGCCGAGCAATGTGAAACGTCTATAAAGAAAGCAAGGAAAGCCTCCGTGTCGTTCCTAAAGGGACGATCAAAACTTTTGAATTTGTCTGCTGAATGACGAGAGCACGGAGTGGGGGAGGGTGACTCTACCAATCGCATGCTAATAAATAATATAGAGCAAACTTGTCATGACAGTCGAGGTTCCTTTTAACACCTTATAAAGCTCGCATTTGCGGTCCTCTTCTCTGAAACATTTGGCAATCATCGGCGCATACCCGCAAGTGCCTGGTCATCTTCGTGTTTGTAAAGACATGTGTGATCACGCGAGAGCTTTACCCAGAGGACTGGATTATTTGACCAGTGGTGGAAGAAAATCTTGATGTGTGTGTGTGTGGGGAGCTGTGCTGAGATTAACTGTGAGCACATTACACACAATACGACCAAAACTGTTAAATACCCTATTTTTATTTATTTTTTTAATATATAATAATGTGTGGGGTCTGCCAAAGATTATAAAAAAAAAAATAAGATCCCTAGTAATTGTATATATATAAAATAAATCACCTGAGATGCTACAAATGAGTATACCCACGTCAGTGGTTGTTTATGGTCTCACACTCTCTTACCCTCACACTCACATTTGTGGTTTCAGGTTGAGTTTCCTGAGGCTCGGATCTTTGAAGAAACCCTGAATATCCTCATTTATGAAAATGACAGAAGATCCGGTCCAGGAGGCTTGCACCTATTAGATTCTCGAGGGCCTGGTTCTGCGTGTGGCGCTGGCCAATCGGAGGAAGAGGGCGCAGTGGGAGGAGGGGACAGGCGAGTGAGGAGGATCCACGTCAGGAGGCACATAATGCATGATGAAAGAGGGCACGGCCAGCAAACTGTGTACAAGGATTAACAATGTGAAGAAAACAAGGCTCAGCAACCTGTTCTATGAAATGACGGCAATATCTTCATTGTCAGTAGTCACATTATGTCACTGCCCAAGTTAAGGTGTAACTGGAGCGAGGTGAAGATGTTTACAAGGTAAATAATGATTGTGTACAGTTTTTAAATGCGAAAAATAGCCTAGGACACAAAACTGGCATAAATATGACTTCAATATTCCTCACCTTCTTCTGATGTGGGTGTTGATGATATGCACTGGCAGCCTCCGCTGTGTTTGACATTATGGGAACATATTTTTAGTCTTGATCTGCTTGTATTTTTGTCAGTTTGCCCAACTTTTCATAGATGAGGTGGGTTTTGTTTGTTTCTCGAGTTTAGCGTAGATACTGTATGTTAACACTGGAAAAACCTCCGTAGCCATTTTTTTGTGATGTTGTCTAAGAATGAGATTGTTGGGCAGCTCTAATTTTCTATATTTAAATTATTTCTGCTGTCGCTTTGGGATGTCTTTTTAATTAATTTATGAACCTAATTTATTGTCATGTATTTAACTTTTGTATGCAATCCCAGTGTTAACACGTTTAAGTGGGTATTCATTTGCACTCTATAGCACACATCAGATTTTTAATGACTAAATTGTGATGTTTTATTTAAGGTGGTTTGAAGGTGATTGCGTTGTATCTTATTCTGAGCCATGATTTTTCCACTTTTCTTCACGTCTATATACCAAACCACTGATACTTGTTCCAAGTTACTGGCCGAGCAGTAATGTTAATACGTCCAAGGTTTTTATACCCTACACTCATTTCAATTAATTGGGAGTATTCTCGGATGGTTTGTGCACACCTAATTCTTAAACACTGAACAATGTGTCTGTCTCCTTAAAATAATAATAATAACATGTTGCACTACTTGACCTTCCAACTTCCGTCCAACTGTGGTGAGAAATGTTCTGAATAAATTAAGAATGCAATTTGCTTTGTGGCGTCTTGTTTTTCTTTTATAATTTTCCCCACCTTAAACTCATGCACAATTTACATGTAAAAAATAACTGTACTCCTCTGCCAAATATTCATTTCTATCAGTGGTGCTGTGGTGGGAAGCACTAATTAGACTTTATCTTTACTAAGTAGTTGGGTTTTTTTTTTACTTGCATCTGCACTCGACTTGTTAATTTTTCTGATTTTCTAATTGAAACCCCTATTTGATCACAGCTGTACTTTCTACTGGCTTCGTCTAAGCTACGTTGTTATTTAGTTTTTCTAAATTGGGGTGTGTTTGAAATTATTTATCTCTGTCTCCAGAAAACTGGCATTTGAACACAGCTGTTGACATTTTATATCCAGTAAAACGTACATTCAAAATCTGTTTAACCAGTTATAACCTTATATTGACAAACACTTGCCAGATTTTGTCCTGGGAATAGGGGCAAAAAAAAGAAGCAAAATGGGGCACTTTCTGACATTTATTGAGAGAGAAAATTTTTTAAATAGGCGGACTTTTATAATAGTAGTACCTAAAGGGTAAATATTTATACAGGATGTTATGTGACGTCACTTCTGGTTTGTTTCTCCCGCCACCCACCATGGTTGTCAACTTGAATGGTTGTCGCCACTGCAGAACACGATGCGCGAGAGCGAAGAAAAAAGTATCCGCCAGTTTGTCCGCGGACAGCTGCGCGCAGAACAAGATTTAAGGTAAACTTGTAGGGATTTAAAGATATTGTGAGCCGGTAGTGTGTAGTTGGTAACGCTTGCAGAGTCTTAGTCTTTCAGAAAGGTTATACTGTCACCCAAAGCTAATAAAAACACATTACAAATGTAGACGTGATAATTGTTACGACATCTACGTCTTACTTGCTGCACCGGGTAGTATTAGCAGCCAAGCAACGACGGCCGTCAAAATAATAATAACAACAACAATGCATCGGATGTATATAGCAGTTTTCTAGACTCTCAAAGACGCTTTTGACAATGGAATGGTGAATTATGAGGTGACAGCTGCAGATGAGTGACACCCGGTGGCTACTTGGGTTACTATAGTTTTGGAATGTTTCATTTTATTTCGTTTTGAGTTGTTGTTGTTTTTGTTTTTTTTTTACAGGGTGGTTCTGTATTAGTTTAGTTTTAGTTATTTCATAAATGCTTAGTTTTAGTTTAATTTTAGTTAGTTTCAGTTTTAGTAAAAAAAATGTTTTTTAAAGTAAAATACCATGGGAGCAACGTCATCTGAAGGTGCTTTTCTATTGGTTGCTGCTAGATGACGTCACTTTTGTGTGACACTTTCAAATGTCCTTATTCCGGTTAATATCAAAATAAATCATCCAAAAAGGCTCGTGCATTAAATTGATTACCAAAGACTAAAACGAAGGACATTTTTGCTATAATTATAGTTAGTTTTGTAAACATAAAATGTAGTTTCAGTTAGTTTTCGTTTTTTTAAAAGCATTTTCTTTTCTTTTTTATTTCTTTAACGAAATAGTTTTTTGAATTTTAGTTTTAATTTTTTCGTTAGTTTTAGTTAACTAAAATATCCTTGGCTACTAATTGTCTCTGTTAGACTGAAGTCACTTCAGTCTGTGTAATTCATGTTCTGTGTTATTCAGCTCGCTTACTTTGGGAATTTTAAAGCGAAGATATTTGGCCAAGGTGGGATGTGACGAACTAAGTGCTTCTGCCAAAAGTCTACTGAAACAAGTGGTTGAGCAGGAGTTGCTAAAAATGCAGGTAACCAAATATTTTTGTCCATCTCATTTTCCTTTTGTTTAAGTGTGTGTTATGTTCAAGATAGGGAAAGCAAATCCATCAAAGATGACAACACACAACCAAGTCATTTGTTTTGCCTCCAAGGTGAACAAAAGTGGTGGTGAATCAGAGGCTGAGGACGTCCAAAACAGAAGAAAAAGAGAAAGGGAATATGAGACTACTAGTGAGAGTGAAAATGAAGTTGCATCCAAGCGAAAAAAGTCCAGATGTCCTGTAAGCTCCAAGTCTGGTGAGTTTATTGTTGACAATAGAAGCACGTGTTAAAATTAATTTTTTTTAACAACTTCTAATTTCATAGGGGTGCAATGATTAATCTACAACTAATCAATTATCAAATGTATACGATTGAAGACGTGTGGCTATTAAACGTTTTTGGGAGCAAATAAGTAAAAAATAAAATAAAAAATAAAGTACCTTTGTGCTGCTGGGAAATGGAACTAGAGACCTCAAGGAGGCTATTTTTGGAGAAATCTCAAAATCGACATTTTTAAACTCCTGCTCTATTATGCTCAGTTACGCCAGTTGTTACTCAGCGACATCCAGACCATTTTGCCAGAGCGGGTCATATATTATCAAGTTGGTTACACTTACTGCTTTTGTAAATTAGCGTACTTCTGTTTACAGCCACGTTGTTGGTGTAAAACTTCAGGGAGTGACGAATTGACAATGCAAAAATATTGAATTTGGTTAAGTTTGTTTCTATTAAACGGGTCATGAATATTTATACATAATTATAGCATTAGGATTATGAGGGGCTCCTTAAAAGAATGTCTCCCCTCTGGGTTACCAGTACCCACAAAGTTTGAGATACCCTAATGTTCTTCACTCGTGTAATTATCTGCGTTGTCTTCTTCATTTAGTTTTTTTACTCAATAATTATTTCTTGCACTTGTTGCAGAATCTGAGGATGAAGAGAATAACACAACAGGAAGTGTGGAGAGTGAAGAAGAAGAGCAAACTAAAACTGGATCAGGCGGTGCCAAGCAGGAAACCAAAAAATCACCGGAAAAGAAAAATGGAAAGTGTGAAGAAGTCTCTGAAGATGGGGAAACGGAGATAAAAACTAGAGAGCAGAGTGATGATGAGGATGAAAGTACCGCAAATAAGAGTGAGAGCTCTCAGTCATCTGCTGAAAGTGGAAAAGGTGAAATTGTCAACTTTATATTTTACTAATGATATTAATTGTCTTCAATGCTACTTACAGTATGAATCTCTGTTGTGCAATGTAGAGGACAACGTTGTGGCAGAAAAGAACACAAACCAAGCAGATTCAGATTCATCATCTCTGCCCTCTCTGGAGGATGAGCAGGAATCCATATCAAAAGAAAAGAAAGTTACTAAAAAGAAGGAAAAAGATCAAGAAAATAAGTCGGCCAAAAAAGACAAAGATGGGGCCGCTAAAAAAGAGAAGGTAATCTTTGAGTAATTGGATAAAATCGCATCACTGAAAAACGTAGATAATAGTACAGCCATTTTATTTGCCTTTGTTTTTGTTTTCTACTTTGCTTTAAGTTTCTACTGTTTAATCACCTCTGGTGAACTTTTGTGATGACAAATTGGTCCAGTATTCAATTCAACTTTTTTTTTTATAGTGTAGAGCACATGTACTATAAATCAACAGTTGTCCAAAGCTATTTACAATCAGTGAATTTATGTTTGTATTAATAAAATAATACATAAAAAAATTCACAGAAACATTTAATTTAAAAATGCCAAAAACGAAAACCATCAATAGACTCGAACTTGACTCTCGTACTATGTACGTCTCATACCTCTGAATCTTTATACAGGAAGACGAAAAAGCCGTTGTGAGACTTAAACGCTACATTTCTCTCTGTGGCGAGAGACGCAGTTACAAGAAGCTTCTCAGCGAATGTCGCTCCGTGCGCTCCAAGGTGGCTGTTCTAAAGAAGGAGCTGGAAGATCTTGGTGTTCACGGTCAGTGGGGGTACAAACCTTAACACAGTTGAACTGCCTTTGCAATTAATGCTACGACCCGCTCTGGCTCAAACCCTAAAATTCTGATTCGGCGTTAGTTTTTAACAGCCAATTCGCACACTCGTTAAGACAAAGATAATGACGTTCAAACATTCCCTCCTCAAAAAAAGGACTTGGTTGATTCTTGCGGATTTTTCCTCTCTGTTGTAGTGTCGACGACAGGTCTCAAACGTCGGTCCTCAAGCGCAAGAGGAGGGGGAACCATCTAAAATATGAAGGACTGTGCACCTCAAGGACTGGAGTTTGAGACCTGCGAGTCAGGGAAAATATTGTAAATGTTCTGCCTGTATTCTTGTAAGGAACTAAAAAAATAAGTACTTTTATTATATTTTTTTAATTACTTGGCCGATTAATTGGTTATCAGAAATTTGTTCTGCCAAATATAATTGGCATTGGCCTAAAAAAAAAAATCTAAATCAGCCAGGTCCTTTTACCCAACTTTCTGATATATTGTTTTAGTAATGAGCTTTATTTGTAAACTCTGGTTCTAAGCACAGGCCAGCAGCATACCTAATATAGACTTAAAGATATGGATGATTAGAATCAAGCCCTGTGGTCTGATGAGACTAATATATACTTGGTTACATAAGTGTTACACAAGAGGTAGCTGGACAAATGTCTCCAAATCTGGGACTAGCATTGTGTAGAAGCTAACTTTAAACTCAACAAGTACTGTACATAATGATTTCTTTCTAAATCATTCATGTGGCAGATATATTTGTCTGTTTTGAGTCTAATCGCACACATCACTGTCTTTTACGCAGGTCGACCATCCATCGGAAAATGTAAAAAGGTACGTCTGAAGAAAGAAAAAGCCCGGGAACTTGCTGAACTGGATGTCAGCAACATCATTGAATTTCAAGGTGAATATGAATATTATTTCTCATTAGTCATATTGACTACTTAAACTTGATAACCGGGCCAACGGCTTGTCTTATTCCTTGTGTGTATGTAAAATTGAATTCATTTAAGCTTTTATTATGTACTTATAGCTAAATATATCTAAGGCTGCGTTCACACTGCAGCTCAATTCCGAAAAAAATTTCCTCACAAGTATCAGATTTTTTTTCATGCAGTGTGAATGGTACAATTCAGATAAAAAAAAATTCCCCACACCCGACCTGGGCCTCTTGTATGTGGATATAAATCGGATATGTATGCGATGCGTCTGCACTGTGAACGCTCATCCGCACGCATCCGATTCATACGTCATCAAAAGCTTGATATGCGCTCTGCGCGGGCGGGAGAGAGTGCAACTGACACGTCTGTGAATATACACAGCTGTTTTGAGTAACAGTGTTAACTTTTTATTTGTCTTTAATTTAATCACACTTGAAATATGAAGCATAAAGTTGACATTTGTGGCGACAGTAGAAATTCAGCCCTGCAGACGGTTCATCACGAACGGCGATGATGCAACGTCATCTTTAATGAAATAAAGAGATCGAGGAGTCTCCCCTCATTTCCCCAAAATATTTCTACCTCTTCCAACCTCGCTACTCGGGCGTTATGAGATTGGGAAAAAAACGAGTTTGACGGGTTTCTGCTCTAATGGTAAACACTGACGCTCGAGGGAGCCGAGGACAGCAGCCAAACATCAGCGAGCGTGAAAACAGTCCACCAATCGGGAGCGGCCGTTCGCACTGCTAATTTGCATAATTTATGCAGGCAAGACACATGAATCCAACTCCTAACACGTCCATGAAAGAAGTCCACCAGCCCACTAATCAGTAGCGCGCGTTGGCACAGCAACATTTGCATATTACACTGATAAAGGTCACTTGCCTCGGCGGCTTGGCTGGAGGGGAAACGTCGCGTTGAGTCGGGGCCATAGTTATTTCCGTAAACTCTGCAATGTGACGTCGTTTGTTTTGGGTGCACATCACTCAACGTGTGCGCTTTGCGCATGTGAGTCACGTTCACATTGAAGTCACATTTGTTTTTGTAATGTGAACAGTCCATAAAAAAAGATCGCATTTAACAAAAAATCCAAATTTCCAAATTGGGCATCACGTCCTGCAGTGTGATCGTGGCCTAAGATTTACAGATTTGATAAAAGCAGTGCATGCTTGGATTTGCGTCAGTCATAATGCAGTAACTTTTATATTTATTGTATGTTATACTCAACACAAAACTTTTGATGATGGATGATTCCTTTACTCAGGTCGACCTAAACGAAGCAGAGCCTTTGCAGGACAGCAACAACATGACTCGCCGCGCTCGACATACAAGCATGCCTTGACCTCCGGCTCTGATAGCGAGGAGGAAAATGACGCGCAGCGACGACGCAGAAGGGCATCAGACTGGGCAAACCTGAAGGGAATCATCAGCGATGATGCAGACAGCAACTGAGGCATAGCTCTTTCGCCAAATGTTCTGAAAGAGACGATTCTTTGACAGTGTTTCAAAGTGAGTTCTTCTCCAAGTATTCAGAGTCTGTTTTGTGCAGTACATTACAGCTGGGAAGGGTCGCATTAATAGCCTGCAGGCCTGTTCCAAACTATAGTTCACCAGTAATGAGACATTATACATTTCTGGCATTTTTATACAAATAAAGTGTTGCTTATGTTTCTTACCTTGTCGAAGCTTTAATATTTTTGACATACATACTGTATACAGTGGGGTAAAAAAGAAAGAAAAGTATTTAGTCGGCCATAGGTTATGCTCTGTTGAGGTTGGAACAAAAAGCGGCGGCGGCGGCATCTGGCACTGCAGGATTTGATTCCATGTCGGCGCAGTGCGTTACTGATGGTAACCTTTGCTTCTTTGGTCTCGGGTCATTCACCAGGTCCAGACCACCCATGTAGTTCCAGACGACCCCCCACCCCGACTTTTTGTCTGTCACAGTTGAAATTTACTTATAATGGAAATTGCAGATCTGTTGGCATTCTAAATGGGAAAACTTGCACAATCTGTGGCTGATGAAATATTTTCTTTGCTCCACTTTATTGGTGTTTTCACATATTCATGAATATCATTATTAATAATTAATCATTAAAGGTCATTTGAGAAACTTTGTTACTCATTAAGCATGTATCAAACTGTTTGTCCTCCACATTGATTTGTAGCCTACCCTAGAACTTGCTGTTTTTAAAATAGTGGTACTGTACCAGTATATTAAAATGTGTACAATTTTAAAAATAATTCTCCATATAAATCGCTGCAGTAGTAGTAGTTAGTAGTTTCCATGAACTTAAGAGCCTGGTTATGCATCCATTTGGAAGCACCAACGTGCACAGTACAGCAATATGAACGGACCGGAACAAAACTTTTGCATAGACGGAAAGATTTACACGGGGACTTGTCCGACTGCCTAATGGGTCCGCATTCCAGGAGGTCAGTGCATATCCCTGATCTGTGGTGCATATGTACTGTTTACATTTGCTCTTTCGGTGGAACTGATTTAAAAATATTTCAACATTTGACACGTAACCTACGGGGGGGGGGGGGGGGGGCATACAACGCACCTAATTACCAGTCCTATTGTAGTTTTTTTTTTTCATTCAATCGCAAATGGAATTAGTGAATGACGTTTTTATGTCGATACTCGATAGGATTTGCATACGTTTTATTGTCACTACCTCTACTTGAACATAGTTACGTTCTTACGACACCGACTTAACCCGATATTATTTTACCCGTAGTCTATCATTATGCTGATGTACTAGAACGTCACAATTCCAATAAATAAAAACTTTCAGGTTTTATAGGATAATCAAAAGGGGGGAATAAAGGATGGATTGCTAAAGTACACTGTATATGGTTTAGCACACATGTTCAAAATAAAAATAATTTAATTTTAAAACACTCATACAATTAAATGATAATTCCTTACGTCCACAACATATCATGAAAAACTATTAATTGATTCTACAGGAAGGTTTTCTAAAACAACAAAAATCCTGTTACGGGGAAATGGATGATGATGCTCCAGACGATGCGTTTGCCGAGTTCAAGACAAGGGAACTCCGAAGTTGGGATGTTGCTCAGATTGCTGCTGGAACTGGTCTCGCTGTTTATGCTATGTGGGTAGGAGTCCTGCAGCCTGGCTTTCGAAAAGTCCCATTAAGATTACAGGTATGGTCTTCTGTGTATTGTTTATTAATTATCATTTTATACAGTACTATATGTACTGTACATAGGCTTGAGAGACAGCACAGATTTTCCAAGCTGTTCTTGATTATTCCCCCAGGTACCGTACATACCTGCCAGTAGCGCCCAAGTGTGCAATGTTATGACATTGCTAAGAGGTCGAAAGGGGGTCCTTGTGGATTTAGGATCTGGTGACGGTCGTATTGTAAGTCATCATACCAGCAAATCTACTCTGTCACCAAAATAAAAAACTCACATACATCCAGTATATCCAAAAATGCATCTTCCTTCACTTCTCTGAATGTAGCCTTGGCAAGGAAAAGTTGATGATTCACACACACCAAAAAACATCTGACTCACAACCAAACAACTCGTACACACCGAAAACACACACACACACACAAACACAAAATCACTCATTTGCGTATGCACACATTATAGTAATGCATTTCATCACACTAACAACCAATAGTTTCATTATCGTTTTTCAAATCTTTTAATGAAGGTCTTGGAGGCATACCGGCAAGGCTTCACTTCTGCTGTTGGCTATGAACTCAACCCATGGCTGGTTCGCTTGGCCCGCTTCCATGCGTGGAGAGCAGGTCATCATGGCAACGTGTCCTATCGAAGAGAAGATTTATGGAAGGTTTGACATTTGTTTTGTGAAATCAGGACACATCAAATCACAATAATAATAATAAAAAACATACATTAAGAATTGAAAACATGGATTGTGTGAAAACATTATGCAGTTAAGTTACAATAACATAAGGGCTGTAAGATTTTTTACAGTGTACTGTGGTGGTACCCTTGAGCAAGGCAACAACCCTGTAACCCTTGCTCAAGTGGTGCAGCACTTTTGCATGCCCGTTCAGTCTGATATCTCACCTTGATGACTAATACTTTCCTGCATGGGGATATTTATTACTGAAAATGTTTACAACCTGCCTTTGTTTGTAGGTGGACTTGACAGAATGCAAGAATATTATTGTATTTTTAGCTCCAAGTGTGGTAAGTCCAACAAACCGTAACAGTAACAAAATCAAAAGCTGGTAAATGGAATTGAATTGTGTTTAATATTGTGTTCGATTGTTGCTTTTTTTTTTCCTACTTAGCTTTCGCTACTGCAGAAGAAGATGGAGGCTGAGCTTCCTGATGATGCCTTGGTGGTAGCTGGCCGTTTCCCCATCCCTGACTGGAAACCATGCAAAACTCAGGGACATGGTGTGGACAGAGCCTGGGCATACAACATGAAAGCACAAAGATGGATCACCTCAAATAAAAACCAGATGTCCACAGATGGGGACCTTGACAGTATATTGAAACAAAAACAGAGACCTGCTTGATTGACCATTGTAGGTTGCACTTCAAAGGACATACAGAGCAATATTTTACGATGTAAATATTGGTATTTTAAGGACTTTTAATTGACTGAATTCATCGTGGCATGTTTTACAAAGAAAGTCTGTCAGCAATTTTGTCCAGATTGTGTATGGTACAAATGCTCTCATTGGTCCATTTGAGCCATTTTCTCTGAAAAAAACAAAATGAACAAAAAAAATGTACTCCAAAATTCTCCGTCTTTTGCTCTAGTTGCAACTAATGTTTTTACAGGCTCAAGGTGTAAAGACGGTCGTCCAGTAACCGCAAGGTTGGCTGTTCGATCCCCGCTCTCCCCCAGTCATGCGTCGTTATAGCCTTGGGCAAGATACTTAACACACATTGCCTCCTGTGCCACTCACACTGGAATCTGGAAGGTGCGAATGTTTGGTGGTGGTCGAAAGGGTCGTAAGCACACACTGGCAGCCACGCTTCTGTCAGCCTGCCCTAGGGCAGCTGTGGCTACTTAAGTAGTTTACCGCCACCAGAGAGTGAATGTGTGAGCGCACGAATAATGCAACCACTGTGAAGCGTCTTTGAGTGTCCAAAAAAAGCGCTATATAAATCTAATGCGTTATTATTATTATTATCATTACAATTCAGAGGGAGTGCTTAGCAGATCTGCCTCACAGTTCTGAAGATATTTGTAATTTGTTTCTTCCCACCTACCTCTTGTTATGACAATAACATAATGCTTGGACATTTTATAGAATGTACCTTATTCAGTAAGCATATTTAAAACAAGTGGTATTACTTAATCTGTGTTACTGTAACGTTCTAGCAAAATGACAAAATTACGTCACTGTGTTTTAGTACTTATTTTTAAATCAAAATTGTCGTCTGAACAGATAAGGAATGAACTTTGAAAGGTAAAACCGGATATTGGTACTTTACTGCCCTGTGTACCTTGACACAAACTGCTTTTGGCTACTTGATTTCTGCTGCAAAGTGGCAAAGTAAAATGAAAGTATTTTAAATCGAAACAAAGCGTAGAATTAACTAGTTATTCTTTTCCCCTGTAAATGTTAGCACTTTTGCTCCATAGCTTCCAGGCCATGTGACCTATTGACCCCAAATCAGTGCTGACTCATAGTGGCATGTCTGCGAGATGATGCACGCCTCTTATTTTTTAATATTAGATCCCCACTTATTTTTAATACTTTTTTCCTGTAAATATTAGAATTTTAGCTCAAAAGCTTCCAGGTCATGTGACTTATTGACCCCAAATCAGTGCTGGCTCATAGCGGCATGTCGGCTGGATGATGCACACCTCTTTTATTTATATATATATATATATATATATATAATTTTTAATGATTTTTTTCCTTTAAATATTTGAATTCTATCTCAATAGCTTCCAGGTCATGTGACTTATTGACCCAAAATCAGTGCTGCATCATAGTTGCATGTTTGCTAGATGACACACACCTCTTATTTTTTTATTATTTTAGATCTCCACTCGTATTTAAAAAAAATGTTTTCATGTAAATATTAGCATTTTAGCTCAATAGCTTCCAGGTCATTTGACCTATTGACCCCAAATCAGTGCTGCATCATATTGGCATGTCGGCTTGATGATGCACACCTCTTATTTTTTCATTTTAGCTCTCCACTTATTTTTAGTATTTTTTTCCTGTAAATATTAGCATTTGAGCTCAATAACTTCCAGGACATGTGACCTATTGACCCCAAATCAGTGCTGCATCATCGTGGCATGTCGGCTGGATGATGCACAGCTCTTATTTTTTCATATTAGATTTCCCCCTTTTTTTTTCTAGCAAAAAATAGGACTTTTGCTTGATAGCTTCCAGGTCATGTGACCTATTGACCCTAAATCAGTGCTGCATCATAGCAGCATGTCAGCTAGATGACACACACCTTTGTTTTATAATATTAGATCTCCACTTATTTTTTTTATTTTTTTTCCTGTAATTATTAGCATTTTAGCTCAATAGCTTCCAGGTCATGTGACCTATTGACCCCAAATTAGGGCTGCATCATAGTGGCATGTCTGCTAGATGACACACCTTTTTTTCTCCATTTCAACCTTCCCTTCGTTTTAAATTTAGTAAATATTGTACATATCAACGATCTAGCTCAATGCTAGGTCATGGGATCTATTCACCCCACAAGAGTGCATACCCAGTGAAACGTGAATTGGTGCTGTATTATAGTGAAGCATATTTTAAACTATCAATCATTAAAAAAAAAAAAAAAATGAAAAACATTTTAAACTGCTCATCAATTCTATTTTATTTTGAAAACCGGTGTTGTATTTTGAAAACCGAATATAGTTTTCTGCGCCAGCGTCCCTTCGCGCACACTACCGTAACTCCTAGCAAAGGGCGAACTTAAAATGAAGAGCTGCTGACTTGACTCCGTAAAAAGAAGAGGCGGCTAGCTTCACTGTAGTATCATTTTCACGTAGCATGCTTTATTTATCACATGCTTAGTAGAACGAGTACAAGTCGAGCGAGATTCAAACAGTAAATGTTTTCCAATTTTTGAGCTAAGTAAATATCAGTGTTTTGGTCGTGGAATCGCGAATTAAAGCGTGCAGATCATGACGAATCCCCTTTGCAGTTACGTTAGCGAGCTACACCTTAGCTAACGCTAGCTGCAGTTTTTGGCTAGCTCGGTAATTTAACGTTGTCTTAGTGTAATTAATCCGAGACTAACCGAACTGAAAGACGCAGCCGAAGCAGACCAACATGGTAAGTACAAAATGCACGCACGCATGTATTATTATTTTTTGCTACATGTCCACTTCCTGCCGTTAATGCTAAAAGCTAACCTAGAACATAAAACCTTCTCTTTCCAGACCAGTGAAACAAATAAACAAACAAAAATTATATTGCGTTCAAAATAGTTTAAAATGTATTTCCGTAAAGCCAATGTCATTTGAATATTAGGTGAAAGGCATTTGAAGCTGGTTTAGTCATGTAACGGTTTGCAGGTAATTCACGGGATGGGACACCTCCTTAGGCCATTTCCACAACAAGACGCCCATCTTGCAAAACTAAACACTTCCTAGTCATGTTGTGCCCCGGCAAGTTGTGGCCCATGTGAGGAATTTCGACCCGCATGCCGCAGGAGCATCGCTTTAAAAATCTTCACCTCTGCCTTATTTGATCGTCCTGACCATATCCAATGAATACATTTTTTAACCACATTGACACATTGGTTTTGTAACAGTAATTTATCAACATGTGTCATGGCCTTATAATATATGCAAGTAATGTACTCCTTTGGCTCAATGTGTCAGAAAAATACATTTAGAATGCATTCAAATTTTACTAGTGACCTCCCTTGAGTCCAAGGAAGGGTTGCTCCAGCAACGTGTGTAAATGTAAGGTGTTGTGAGGGCATTGGCAGCTGTTGCCAGGGTGATATACCTTGTATATTAGCAGAATTGGGCAAAAACGACTACCCTTGCTATTTATATGAAACTTTGTGAAGTGATAGTACACATGCCAGGAAGTAGTAATAATAATTTAAAGCCACCCCTTATCATTTGTAAATAGTGTACTGTATCAGGTTATAGAAACACTCTCCTTAGGGTTGTGCTTTAAGAGAAAATCCTTACAGTTTTGAGAAATTGTTGGTAGAGGGGTTGGAAAAATTGCAAAATAAAGCTTCCAATTTGGTAATGCTGCTTTTGTAAACTAGCTTCTCACTGCAGCCATATTAGAGCACTTCAGCCCCTACTCTACTCTACTCTACTCTACTCTACTCTACTCTACTCTACTCTACTCTACTCTACTCTACTCTACTCTACTCTGGATTACGAAATGAAGATGTTAGGCATTCCTGAATTATATATGATGGGCAGTATCTTGTAACTTTGATTTGCGGCACTTATTGTTAGGCTCTGATTTTGCACTCTTTGTTGTCTTTTTATTATTCATCAGGCTTCAGAAGAAGCGTCGCTGCGTGCACTGGAGAGCCTGATGACAGAGTTCTTTCACAGCTGCACAACCAATGAAAGAAAACGAGAAATAGGTATGTGGACTTTTCATCAAAGTAGATTGTTATAAAGGGGACAACACCTTTCTGTTACATGTCCGGCACGGATGCTAAGAGTAAGAATTTTTGTGTTACAATACGGAATGTTAAAGAATCAGTTAAAACATGGTGTCAACAGTTGTTAAAGGTTTTAATAATTTCGTATAAACTGCGATTGTCTGGCGACCAATTCAGGGTGTACCCCGCCTGCCGCCCAAAGACAACTGGGATAGGCTCCACACAACTGTGACCCTGGAGAGCATAAGCAGTTCCGAAAGTGGGAACTTTTCTTATGACAATAAAAAAATACAACTTCACAAGAATATGTGTGACTTTGCACTTTCCAGTGTGTACTGTTCTATTAAAAGCTAATGAGTAACAATCATTTGAAAACTCCAAACGTCGATTTAAATAGCACGGAAAAGTTGTCTTTTGTGACATGAAAAGATCTATAGCATTTGTTGACCAAATTGCTGGTGAAATCATTTTTGTGTTTGCCCACATACTTTACTGTGCGTATTTACTTTCACAAATGTTTGCATTGCTTCTGTAAAGCACTTCCTCTGCTAACTCTGTACAAATTAAGTGTTGCAGGACACATTTGGTGATCATTGCTCCTTCCTTGTTTCTACAGAAGAGTTGCTGAATAACTTTGCACAGCAGACTGGAGCGTGGCGCCATTGCTTGTTCTTCCTCTCTAATACCCGAAATGAGTATGTCATGATGTACAGTCTGACAGTATTTGAAGTAAGTGCATTTTTTTTCAAGTAGAGCAGCACGGTTGGAGTATGTGGTTAGCCTGTCTGCTTCAAAGCCAAATGTTGCAGGTTGGCGCCTTTGTGCGGCTTCCTCTCACATTCCAAATACATGCATGCGTGTTTAAATTGGTATTAGTTGTGAATTTGAATTATTGTTGTTAAGGTGAGGAGTACAATTTATGCGTGTCCGCTCGGATAGGCTTCAGCTATTTGTTGTTTCTTTCTGTATGTTTTCATCATTCAGCAATACAACTTCAGAATTGCTCGCTTAAGTGCACACCTCTGCGGTATTGCATTTTAAATCTGATCTCACCATGAAAAGACATGTTTTAAGATTGCAGATAAACTATCAAGCATTCTGCAGAGAGGCCGTATTTCCCGAGGTTGTGTCATGAGACCGTCTTGTTGACTTTCAGAACCTGGTGAACAAGATGTGGATCGGTCTAGCATCGCAAGACAAAATGGAGATTCGCAGCTGTTTGCCCAAACTCTTACTTGAACACCACAAATCGGTGCCCTATTTCATCCGTAATAAACTCTGCAAAGTCATTGTGGACATCGGTCGCCAGGACTGGCCGATGTTCTATCACGATTTCTTCACAAACACGCTTCAGGTAAGGGCTGTTGGTGCTCACAAGACCTTTAACCTCTTCTATTGCAGGACCGATAGCGGCTTATTCAATGACATGTGATTTTGTTCACTGCACCTTGCAGAACTTGTCCAAGAAGAGTTACTTCGTCAAATTCATTTATATGGCGCTTTTTCAATGTCAAACTACCTACACAAAGTACACATGTGTTTTATTATGTGGACTTTCCTTTCAAGCAACTTTGATTCATTCTTTTTATAAAATATATATATATTTTTAAACAAACTGAAAGTTTGGTATTTTTTCAAAATACTGCCCCCAACTCAAAAGGTGGCCCCAATTAATCTTTAGGAGTGTTGCCTATGTAGATGAATAAATGCCACACTTCAAAGAAAGAAGAGGTGGTGACACTAAGTAGTTATTTAGATTTTTATTCTGAATTCCTCCACAAAAAAAACCTGAAACTGACCTTTGTGTTCTGTCTCCAAGTTGCTTGAAATGACTCATCGGTCTTTTGGAAAATTTGTAACCTTGCTAGCAAGATGAATTCTCGCGGTATTTGTGAGTTCACAAACTCCGGAGAATACATCTTGTACCGCTCCCGCTGATACGTTTTCAGCCGACCTTTTTTAGGTCGGACCAATCAGGCATTGTTTAGGCAGGACGAAACCAATAAGCACCGAAGGTGGAGGGAAACAAACCTAACAGACGAATGGATGCTGCAATTAATTATGTTCTTGCAGAATTACTCACCGTTTCCTTGTTGAATTTATTTGAACAGTGAGAGGCATTTCGTGCATTTTTTTCTGGTAAAGATGTTTGTGCAAACCCTCTCCTTAAGACGAGATTTTCATAAGTTGGTCAAAACAAAATGTGCAAAGATGCCGCATCGTCCAATAAGCTGGAAGTATTGTACAGCAAGTCCCGCCTGTCTGCCTAGTGAAGTACCAGATTGATAATGTGAAGAACTCCCTCGAGAGAATCACAATTATCAATCTGGCTGGCGAGGTTAGAAAATGTGTGCAATGTCTTAAAAATGTTTTGTTTTTGTTTTGTTTTTTGCATGGGATTTGTAGTTGATCCAGTCCCCAGCTTTGGCACAGTTAGGCTTGGTAATGCTAAAAACCACATCGGAGGAACTGGCATGTCCTCGGGAAGACTTGAGTGTTGCCAGGAAAGAAGAACTGCGCAAACTGCTGCTGGATCAGGTACCGACAATGCTTGGACTGTTGACAGGTAAGAACGATCATTTGTACTTTTACACGTTGTAAAATGAGGTTGCTCTAATGAAACTGTACCCATGCAGTGGTACCTTGACTTATGGACTGCCTCAACTTAATGAATTTGGTTGCTTGGTGTTTTTTCTTCTTTTTCTTTTTTTTAATTCTTTAAAAACAACAACACGCATAACAGTTGTTGTTATTGTATTATTTAAATATTTTTTATTAATCAGCAATATCTTTGTCTGGCCATGCAAGTGGCAGTGATGGGCAGAAAAATTAAATGCTCTTCCATTGCATGCAAAAGGTACAGGGCTTAATTAAAGTACTTCGGCACAGTGCCGGATTTCCAAGGTAAAATAGTTCTGGACAAGTCAAGCCTTTCTTGTGTATCTGGCTTAATGCATTCACACCATAGCGAATCAAAAGACGTAATCCACCGGCAGTATAAGCCTTATGCTTTGCTTATGTTATGTGTGCCCGAAGAAAGACTTTGGGTTCTATCAGAAAGAGAGTGCTAGTGCACCAATAACGCCATGAAGTGGACCCCCGGCCACAAAGCTTCGGTTTGTGCGCTTCATTATACTATTGCAGGTTACTTAAAAAAAATATATCGTTAAGCTCAAATGACTGATGGAAATAAAATAAAACTGTCATAGTGTGTCTGAATATTCTTGTTCAGTGTTTTGTTTCAAGTTAATGCACTGATACTGTACATGCATGCAAGCACTTGTTAGCAAAAATGTTCTTATAAAACTGCCACCAAAAAAAAGCATGACGCGGGAGGGAAAGGAATATTTTGGGGTAGCAACAACCAGTGCGTCCTAGCTCTGTTTTCTGCCAGAAATATTGTGCCGGGAGCATGCGGCGTTCATAACAAAGCTCTGGTGGGATGGCCATAGTGCTGATGCTAAACTTTAACTGGCTTTACCTTCTGACCTCATTTTAGGCATCCTTGAGACTTACTGGGACAAGCACAGCATCATCGCTTCGACGCCGCCGCCCTCGCCGACATCAGGAGAATGTGGTGAGTGGATTGTCTCCAATTATGTGAAACGGCAAAAACTTTGAATGGTTATTGCTTTTTTGTTTCCATTTCTGTAAATTGTATACAACGGTAGCTTTGTGTTGATCGGTCTCTTTTGTGCCTCTTGAATCTTTCAGTGGAACTTTTGGGCACGTTGTTTCAGGGCAGTCAGTACTCAAAGCTTTTGTGCCAGCCCATGGCAGCGCTAGACAATGAGAGCCAGCAGCTCTGTTGTCTTGTTTTGGAGTGCTTGGCCCATCTGTTCAGCTGGATTCCGCTGTCCACTAACATCACACCCACTCTGCTGGCATCCATCTTCCACTTTGCACGTTTTGGTTGCGATCTTCGGACCAAAGCCAAGTCCTTCATCTCCTCTACTTCCTCATCTTCTAACGGACACCTCAATGCCGGGACCATGCCACCCATGTCAAACGGCGGCGGGCGTCAGAGTGAGGGCAGCAAGGTCGATCGCTCCCGCCTCGGCGTGCTCGCCATGACCTGCGTCAACGAACTGGTGTCAAAGAACTGTGTGCCCATGGATTTTGAGGAGTACCTTTTACGCATGTTCCAGCAGACCTTCTTTCTACTCCAGAGGCTCACTCGCGAGAATAATGCCCATACAATTAAGAGTCGGCTCCAGGATCTTGACGAGAGGTTTGTTTCAGACCATTTGCATAATGAGATCCAACAGTTGTTGTTGTTTTTAATGCAACTCTTGAGCAACTCAGACTGTGACATTGTCAATCAGAAAGTAGCGTTTTCTGCGTAAATGCGTATTTCTTAACTGTGGCTCTTTTATGGTTGTGGCCAGACAATGTACACTACTTGCAAAAAATTCGGATATTCAAATTTTATGATGGACCTAAAACGCACTATAATTTTTACAGGTGAACCTAATTTGCCTTCTCTAAACCAACTGTTCAGTGTTTCAGTGCTTTTGGCTTAACTTGCTCTTTTCTAGGACGACAAAAGAGGCTCAGTGGTCAAATTCTCAATGAATTGACAACATTTTCAAGGACGTAAACGTTTTATGCCTTTCTGTGACTCTTCCAGTCAGTTTACCAGTTAGTTCCTTTTTTTTTTTAGAACAGAGGGTTGTGCAAAAAGTACTGAAACATTGAGCAGCTGAATGTGTGTTGACAAGTTAAGACCATATCAAATTAAATTGACCTGTAGAGATTATTGTGTTTTTTTTAAATTAACTTTTCACCTATAAAATTGCTTTGAGCTGTTATTTTGTGGTCCGTCTCTCAACAGCTTCTTTCTCAATGTAGTCATATGTTCATAAGGTCAGTCACATGTCATTCTAACATCCGCTTTTAGTTATTTTTAGTAAACTGCACAACTTTTTTTTTAAACTACATAGCTTTGAATTCTAGTCTGTTAACCTTTATTTGCTTCACAATCAAGTATTCTGGGTTTTAATGTTCCTTTGTGTGGTGTTCACTTTTTAGCCGTTATTGTGTGGGCTTTTTTATGGTGTGGCTTCCCCCCACAATCCAAAAACACATTAGCCAGGTGAAGTGAAGACTAAGTTGGAGTAGTCTCCAACTCACATGTGATCCTGAACAATGGATGGATTTTATTACATTAAACTACCCGGTCCCCTTGAAAGCATTCATTTTACATCGTGGTCATAAGATGAACTTGGAATGATATTTGTCGTGTTTCTATTTTTTTTTTTTCTTTCTTACAGTTACTTGGAAAAGTTCACAGATTTCCTGCATCTGTTTGTCAGTGTTCACTTGAGGCGGATTGAGTCCAGTCCTCAATTTCCAATTGTAGAGTTTCTTGCCCTGCTTTTCAAGTACACCTTCAACCAGGTAAGGATGTTTGCATTTGGGCTAGTTGCTTTCTTCTTTAGGCTTGCATCAATTTTTCTTATCGACACAAGACCTAGCCTGGTCCGAGAGATAACAATAACCTTGG